>NW_007726297.1:70606-72309 GCF_000696425.1 Galeopterus variegatus | reverse complement strand
AACACGTTCTATGCTTGGATACAGTAGTGATACTGTCATGTAGACACTCTCACCTTTGACTTGTAAAATGGCTCTGGATCTTGGTCAGATTATTTACTTTTGGGAATCTGGCTTCCTGTTATAACAAACTAATGGTAAAGAATTAGAAGTGGGATATTAAGGGAAACAAATAGAGGCAGCTAACAGCTCTGTAGTGAGTGAAGAGACCAGAAAAAACAATCTATTACATCCAAGTATAAGAATATAGTCAGACAAATTTAAAGTGGATGTTAATTGTCCTGCTTTTCGTTGTCACCCAGGGCCTCAGTGCAAGACTCGGTGCTCAGAGTGATGGCCCAGGATGGCCACAAGTTGGTTCTATTTATTATCCTTTTTTAAAAAAAAATTCTATGAGAAGTCAAACAGGAAGTCATTGAAGGTTCTCACTTATTTGAGTATTTATTTATTTTATTTTACTATTATTATTTTTATTTAAGCATATTTATTCGGTACAGAGTTGACTATCAGTATCTGTGTACAGTATGTGATGTTCAAATGAATATTATTAGCATGTTCATCTTTACCAATAGTAATTATGTTTTGTGACCCTTACCAATTACTCTCTATCCCCCCCACCCCCGTCCCCTCTCTAGTAACTATAGGTCTGTTCTCTTCTTCTGAAAGTTCAATGTTTTATTATGGTCCTTCTTTCTTTCTTTGATTCTTAGCTCGCACTTATGAGTGAGGACATGCGGTATTTCTCTTTCTGTGCCTGGCTTATTTCACTTAACATAATTTCCCCCAAGCTCATCCATGTAGCTGCAAATGGCAGAGTTTCATTCTTTTTTATGTCTGTGTAGTATTAGGCAAAGACATACGCTATCCAGCTTAGAATTATTTCCATCTAAAAATGATGATTTAAAAACTTCGTACATAAAAGGAATATGCTTTAATAATGTAGAAAATTCATGTACGTAAAACACCTCATTACTTATTGCCTACATAAGTAAGGCCTATTATATACATAAATGGTATCACAAATCAAATACATATAGTAATGTGTTCTTGCACATGTTCTCGTATATGTTCTTACAATGGAATGGAAATAATTGTTTTAAGATGAGCCATCAGTATTGAGAGACAACCAAAATGTCATTCCTCAGCTGTGTTTGGGGTCCCCAAGACCCTCTCTGGGATTTGGGATTCACTAGGACGACTCACAGCACTCAGCCTGTGGTTGTGCTCATGGCTGTGATCTTTTACAGCAAAAGGATCTCAAACTAAATCAGCAAAGGGAAGAGGAGCATGGGGCAGGGTCAGAAGGACTGATGGGTGCCCCAGGAGAAACGTGGGCGTTTAGTATAAACCACATTGTTTGTATGTATATAGTCGAGACACCATAAACCACCCTGTCAGTCAGGGAGTGATAGAAGTCTGCAATACTCTAAGTTCCCACATGTTAGCCGAGCGTTTTAAGGACTGCAGTCTCAGGCCTGCTACATGAACTGTCTTCTGCGCACTGAGTCACTAAGAAAGTGAGCACACTGTGTGCAGTTGTTGACACTTTTGATGCATCTATATAGTCTCCATGGCATAATGCCACTTTACAGAACCAGAAAATGCAGCAAATGCAGTCATTTAAAACATTGCGAATGCAATGTTTTAAAATTCTTAAGTTGTTCAGGAAACTATTTTCTATCAAGAGAGGCAAATTGTAGCAAAAT
>NW_007726297.1:68116-70040 GCF_000696425.1 Galeopterus variegatus | reverse complement strand
TAAAATTCTTAAGTTGTTCAGGAAACTATTTTCTATCAAGAGAGGCAAATTGTAGCAAAATTTGTACCTGGCGTTGGAAACATGCTTCCCTCATTGGTTTGCTCCATAATGACAGGAAAATTATTCAGAATACTCTGTGCATTATGTTTCTCAGTTTAAATCTGATAATACTTTTATTCTGAGAAAGGGCAGTTGCTATTTACTTAGAAGAAGGATTAGAGGCTGATGTGGCCCTTTAACTCTCTGACAATAATTTATTCCCTAGGACCTTCTTGCCATAAAACAGGGAAAGGTTTCCAAAATATACTCCAAAGCGTATAAAACCGATTTGCACAAGGAAAGTTGAGCTTTGAAAACTTGGAATAATATTACCATACCAGTATTCACTTGATGCATATTTCAGGCATACAGGAAAGTTCAACAAATTTTGGGTTACCGTTATTCCCAGTGGTCCTCCGAAGCTACAATTATTTTATTTATGTTTATTAACACTACCTCTGCCCGTCTCCAGGAAGGTGAACTTAGCTACAGGAGCAAGGCGTTTCAACATGAAAAGAAAGATATTTATGTAACACTAACTTGGATGTGTTGTACAAGTATAAGATATGTGTATAATAATATGCACTATTAATAACATATTACATGGTGCTTAAAATATTGAAAGCACCTCTACATGTGTTATTTAAGTCCTATAGCTACCTTGGAGGTGATTTTATCATCATTTTTCAGTTACCAAAAAAAAGTGTCTAAGAGATTAAAGGTCCTTTGTGAGGTCTTGCAGAGAAAAGAATTAGAAGACAAGACTAGGCCCCACGGCTTCCCTCCTCAATCTTTGTGTATCCAGCAAACCAACGTCTAATGTGGGGCAAAGTTTGCATATTTGTTTGTATCACGTGGAGTCAAAAGTTGGAATGATCTGATAATGCCAAATCTGTCAGCCTACCCGTATCTGCACTAAGTGAACTCATTCATTCACTCTGTATATTTCATCTGTACGTAGACTATAGTTGAATATTTCTGCTTCTCTTTTAAACATTTTAAAATTACTATTATTTTTATTAAAACAAAATTTTAATTTTAATAAAATAAAATAAGATCACAATTGTATACATTTATGGGGTAGATTGTGGAATGATTAAATCAGGCTAATTAACATATCTATCACCTCATTTACCTATGGTTTTTATGGTGAGACATTTGAAATTTACTCTAAGGTATTTGGAGATGTACAGTACATTATTGTCGACTATGTAGCCCTGCTATGCAATAGATCACAAAACTTTTTCCTCCTGACTTTCTGAAACTTTGTACTTTGATCAACAACTCCTCTTCTGTCCCTCTCCACCATCCTGCCCAGCCTTTGGTAGCCATCATTCTACTCTCTACTTCTATGTGTTCAACTTTTTTAGATTCTGCATGTAAGTGAAGTCATGTGGTATTTGTCTTCCAACAGTGTATAAGGGTCGCCTTTTCCCCACATCCTTGCCAACACTTGTTATGCTCCAATTTTTTGATAAAAGCCATCCATCCTAACAGGTGTGAGGTAATGTCTCATTGTAGTCTTAATTTGCATTTCCCCACCAACCCCACAGGACAGAGGCTCAGGTTCTGTGCATCTTTCCTAACATGCTATTTGGTCCAGCTCTTAAGTTCTAAGTTGCTTGGTGTCTTTACTCTCTAACTCCACCCTAAATTCTAATAAAGGTAAGCAGTAGACATTAATGGCTTGCTCTTGCCTGCCTGGCTCTGAGGACAGGACTGGGCAGCATTTTTATCCTATGTCTTTTCTAAGGGTTTATAACTCAGCCATAAATACTTGTCACTGGCAGAAACGTAGCCTGGAGGGTCACAATCTTGGAGTAAATTATTCATTTATATGTTTCACTGACTTGCTTTCAATGGTTTTAACTGTATTTATCTTTTG
>NW_007726297.1:60300-67422 GCF_000696425.1 Galeopterus variegatus | reverse complement strand
ATTATTCATTTATATGTTTCACTGACTTGCTTTCAATGGTTTTAACTGTATTTATCTTTTGTGATGGGAGGAAAAATAATGGTTTTATGGTTCAAGACACTTTTGTCCTCCGATGAATCAACACAGCATTGGGATGTAAGTGAAAAAAGCCAGCAAAAAAGTGGCCCCTAAAATCAGACAATTCTTTCTTTAAGAGAAGGGCTTGAAGGCTGGCATTACTTAGCCTAAGTTCTATTAGCAGAGCTTAAGGAAAAAAGTGAAGGTTATGAACTATTGATTAACTCCCCAAAGCATCCATACCCATTTGCCTCCTTTCCTTTTCCTTTTTCCTTTTTCTCTTTCCCCCCAGCCATACAGGACCCAGCAAGGTGCATGGCTACACAGGCCTGATTTTAAGTTCTGGACATTCACATGAAAGCAGCAGAGGCAGGAAAAGGAGTGAGAATCAGTACCAACTACAGGCTGGGATGCTCTAGATTGCAGCATCTCTGGAGTGGGACTGAATATCTGACCCCTGTGATTTTACTCATTTCTTAAGGAAAAATTCTTGTTTCACTCCTGTTTTAAAATTGTTTAGGACTTTTCAAAAACAATATAAGCTCCATTACATCAGGTATCAAATTTGTTTTTATCCGCCACGTTATCTATCGTACCAGGTACATGGTACACTGTAAAATACTGTGTTTAATGACTGAATGAATAAACAGATCTAATTCCAGCAGGTCAAATATTACTAGGACAGGTGAAAAATAGTAACATGTTTCAAAATGCATTTGAAGTCAGAATTTATAATTAAACAGCATGACACAAATGGTTGTACTTTCAAGTGGATTCTTTTTCTAAGCCCACATAATGTAGAGCTTAATAAAGAATGTCATCTTAATTCTCAAGGATTTTGAGTCTGCTACTAAGAAGGTCTCTGCATCCTGCACTTTAAATATAACGAATAAAATTTGGCAGATGTTCTGTTTTGAGCATCCAGACCTTTACATTTTTGTACTGCTTTCCCCCCCCCTTGATTACAAAAGTTAAAACATCATTTAGAAAATTTGGAAAATACTAGAAACCTATTGCTCTTAAAAATCTTTTAAATATACAATTGTCACATTAAGATTGAATATATTTGGTATGCAATGTGATGATTCGATATATATAAACAATGTGTAATGATTACCATAATCAAATTAACTAATACATCCATCACCACCCAGGCTGTAAATTAGATCCCCAGAGCTTGTTCATCCCCAAAGTTTGAGCCCTTTCGCCTGCATTTGATGCATTTTCTGCACCTCCTAGCTCCCAGCAACCACTGGTCTATTCTCTGCACCTATGAGTTCGACTTTTTTTAGATTTCACATACAAGTGAGATCATACAGTATTTGTCTTTCTGTGTCTGGCTTATTTCACATAGCACAATGTCCTCTAGGTTAATCTATGCTGTCACTAATGACAGGATATCAGAACCAAAAACAATGTCTGAATAGATATTTTTCCAAAGAAGACATAAAACTAGACAACAGGTATAAGAAAAGATGCTATTCAAATGGCTGGATATCACAACAACAACAACAACAACAACAACAACAACATCACAAAAAACAAATTTGAAAACAGGCAATGGACCTGAATAGATATTTTTCCAAGGGAGACATAAAACTAGCCAAAAGGCATAGGGAAAGATTCTCAACATCACTAATAATCAGGTAAATGCAAATCAAAACCACAATGAGATACCACCTCACACCTGTTAGAATGGCTATTATCAAAAAGGACAAGAAATAACAAGTTTTGGTGAGGGTCTGGAGAAGAGGGAGCCTTGGTACACTGCTGGTGGGAATGTAAATTGGTACAACCACTATGTACAACAATTTGGAGGTTCCTCAAAAAATTAAAAATAGAACTGTCATATGACCTAGCAATTCCTCTGTTGGGTACATATACAAAGGAGATAAAATCAGTGTCTTGAGATATTTGAACACCCATGTTCATTAAAGCATTATTCACAATTGCCGAGGTATGTAAGTGACCTAAGTTTCCATCAACAGATGAATGAATGAAGAGAGTGTGGGATATGTACACGATGGAATTCTATGCAGACTTAACAAAAAGGAAATCCTGTCATGTGCAGCAGCCTGCATGACCCTGGAGGATGTTATGTTGAGTGTAATAAGCCAGGCACAGAAAGAAAAATACTCTGTGATCTCACCTATATGTGGAATCTAGGGTAAAAGTTTTAAAAATAAAAATAACATTTTTTATTTGTTTTAGTTTCTTTTTACAGTAGAGCCTATAAAAGAATGAGTGGGTTTAGACTTTGGGTTCTTATCACGAAGAAAAAATTGCACCTACTTAGCGGATTAGAAAGAAAAATATATCTGAGAAAAAGATGGCAATGAATTGGTTGAGGAGCTTGATTTTCGGGTTGCAATGGGATTTCAGATAGCCTGGGAATCACAGGAAAAGCATCTGAGCTTCAGTATCATGAGGGAGGGATCTGTCTTCTGACAGCCTGGCTCCTCCTGTGGGGGGAGATCGGCAAGTTTGCTGTCCCAAAGAGAGATGACAATAAAGACAACTGTTAGGTTTCAATCCAATCCCATTCCCTCCAGCAGCAGATATTGATGGAATTTCTCCTATGTGTGAAGCACTTAATGGAGTCCTCTGTGGCTGCAGGTGGGCGAGGTGTACCGTGGACAGGAGGACATAACCGAAAGAGCAAATGGTCTCTGACTTCCCTGGGATCTCCTCCAGAGGAGATCTTACTGGAACAGTGATTCATCCGTCTTTTGAATATTGACTTCTTAGATTCTCACCACAATTATGTGATATAATTAGAGCTGCTGTCACTGTCATTACTTGATAGATGGAGAAACACCTACAATGAAGCATCAGGAATTTGCTGGAGGTCAATTACCCCGATAGAGAAAGACCCCGGATGAGTAGTTCAGATTCCTGGACCATTGTAAATTTCCAGTTAAACATGGAGTTGGAGTAACAAGTTTTCCATCTTCATTTATGGAACTGTTTTAATAGCTTTTTTTCCAGCCTACAAAGGATTTTTTGTACGTGATCATGAGCTTATTAGAATGAAGTGATATCTGTGTTGAACATATGCTCTAAATTCTCGCTCTTTTTAGGTGTTAAATCCGGCTTAATCAAGGAGCTAATAAAAATCTGTGAGGAGTCAGAGATATTTGGAAGACTAAGCTCATCCTATTTTAAAAAATGGATTCTTTGCTTTTAATTGTTACTCTATGATGATTAATATACCTTTTCCCCATTTTCCCACCTTCCTTTTTTCTGGATTTAGTTGAATTCTTAATTCCTGCTATATATTTTTTTCTCCTAGGTAAAACCAATCACCAATCTGTCCTCTTCATGGCTGGAGGGACAGTTTTATTTTTGGTTGTTATCCTAATTACCACTGTCATTGTCATTTCTTGTAACAGGTGAGTAATGCAACTTGTCCTAAATCTTGTTTATGCTGAGTAATTCTGATGTTAGAGGTTCCCTATTAATAACCCAATAATTTGTTAAGCTGTCTCAGCATTCAAATGCAAATATATATAAGTATATAATGAGTACTGTTCTCATACAAAGGAGGAGAAGTAGTTGTAATATTAGAGGGGAAAGCTAGAATATTTCATTTAAAATCTAGTAAGGGGAGAGGGGAGGGGAAGATGGAGAGAGGATGATTAGTGGATACAAAGTGTAGACAGACAGGAAGAATAATATCCAATGTTCTGTAGCAATATAGGGAGGCCACAGTCAACAACAAATTTCTGTGTAACTTTAGTAGCTAGTTGAGAGGATGTTGAATGCTCCCAGCACAGAGAGATGACAAACGCTTGAGGTGATGGATATACTAAGCACCCTGATATGATCATTGCACACAGCATAAATGTACCTAAATATCATGTTGTACTCCATAAATACATACAATTATCATGGGTCAATTAAGAAAAACAAATTAAAAAGGAAAAGAAAGAGAGAAAGAAATAGAGAGTAGAATAGTGGTTATCAGAGGCAAGGAAAGTGAGGTGGGGCGGGGGGGAGATGGGAATGTGAAAGGTTGGTCGACCAGTACAAAGTTACGAAGATATGGTTAGATGGGATGAGTAAGTTCTGGTGCTCAAAGGTGACAAAAGACAATAATATTGTATTGTATATTTCAAGATAGCCAGGAAGGAGGATCTTGAATGTTACAACCACAAAGAAATGACAAATGTTCAGGTGATAGATATGCTAACTATTCTGATTAGATCATTATACAATATATGCATGCACTGAAACAGCAAACTCTATGCTATGAACATGTCCAATGAAAGAAAATAGGTAAGTAAATGTTTAAAAAAAAATTACTAGTAGGAGTTCACAGTCTGCCCCGATGCCTCTGCTCTCTCTCCCACCCCGTTTACCTTCTTCCCACCCTGTTTACCTTCTGCCCTCCTCAAGGAAAAACCTGCCAGTGAGGAGTGGGGGGGTGAGTGTGTGTGTGTGTGTGTGTGTGTGAGAGAGAGAGAGAGAGAGAACAGGAGACAGAGATTCTGAGAAGGGGAAGAACAAGTTTTAACAATGATAATACCTTAATTTATTCATTCATGAAATATTTATTGAGTACAATGGTGAACAAGATGTAATGAAGCTCACATTCTAATCAGCAAACAACATAATTTTAAATGGTTGCCCTGTATATTCTCTGAAAAAAGCAGTCTAGGTGCTATTACTAAAAATTGCCGAAAACAAAGGAAGGGGCAACCTTGGAGAGAGTAGGTGGCCATTGGGCCTCTGCTAAAGTTTCCTAACATTTTACTGTCTTGTGACACACTTGGGGATTTTCTAGAGTGTTCTTGGTTGGCCTTTTCTTTTCCTTCTAGCTCTCTGATGTTTATCAACCCACTAGTCTAGGTATCTATGTACTTCTTAACTGTAATCACATCGGGTTGGAATTACTCTTTATACTGTGATCCAACTAGCATGTTTTCTTAAGGGAGGAGGGAGCACACTTTTGATGTCTGTATTTTGTGTGTCTGACATGTCCTAGACATTTAGTATATGGTTGTTCAGTAAAGGAGTATGTCCGTCTCCACTCTTCTCCCCCAGTAATATTAACACACACACACACACACACACACACACACACACACACACACACACGCACCCACGCACGGCTTGTTAATAGACTTCCCAGTAGGTTTCTCTTCCTAATGGCCACATGCATCCTTGGCCTCTGTCTCTTTGGAGGCCGTTGTTACTCTCATTTCATTTGAGTGAAACTCTCCAGTCTGCTCTGCTGCTCTCAGACGAGTCCTCTCCTCCTAACCCATCAGTTTTTCCTGCTTCCTCTTCTGAAAGCTGGGCTGGTGTGTCATCCTCCTGTTTAACATCTATTTTCTTCCTACCGCTACCAGAATAATGTTAAGACTCACTAACTCTGTCATCCAAGGTGTTCTACGTTCTGATCACAGCCTAATTTTCATTCACATTTTTTACTTTACTTACTCCCTTGATGCTGACAAATTTTGTTAAAACTGCGACTTTCATTCTTTAGACACACCCAACTCTCTTCCCTTTTGTTACGCTACTAAAATGCTGCTTCTCCATATTTGGCCTTAATCCTGTGCATAGTTCAAGGTGTGGGACACCTGTCCCCTCTGTGAGGTCTGTTCTGCAAATAGACGTGATGTGGCCATCTGGAAGCACCGCGTGCTTCTTCCCTGCTGCTCCTCGCATCCTGCTTTGTATCTTTTTCAGGCTCGCCTTCCCTTCTTTTCATAATGTCAGGGATTGTGTGTTATTCATTTTTTAGTGTTTGATAGCATTTAACACTAATCTGTCCAGATAGCAGGTGCTCCATAAGCATTTGTCTAATTAAATTGAAACACGAGACAGTCGTTTTACCCTTTTCCCTGTCGTGGGCTGCACTCAAGTCCTTCCTCAACCAGAGATTAGCAAACTGAGGTAAGGACCCCGGGTGTTAGTGGCACCGAGGGTTTCTCTACTGCTTCTGTCTGGTTGATAAAGAATGAGCCATGAGCCGAGGGCAGAGAGGGCAGGAGGAGGCAAGGGGACACGGCAACATGATGGGGAGAGAGAGTGACAGAATGGATCTCCGGAGGGTCACAGATGTCGGGCATGATGGATTTTGCTTCATGAAAAGCCATCACTTTGACATGAATAGCTAAATGGAGCAGTAGAATGTATTGTCCCCTTTGGTTAAATGGGATGAAAAGGAGATTAGTGGACCTGAATACGTCATCGTGGACAGACACCGCAAAGGAAAAGCACGTGTTCTTTCTACCTTGTCATGAGTGTCAGTTCGTGGTTGTTACTTCAAATAAGAATATTTTGAAAAATGACCCAAGGGCTTCAACATTGACCTCCTGCACTCTGTTCTACTGACTGTTTAGAATAATTCTGCAACTTCGGATAGGAGGCAAAATAAATCATACAGTGCAGCGCGCCCCAACCAAACTGAGTTCTTACTTCACCCCAGTGCCTAGTTGCCTGTGTGTCCAGGGCTGTCGGGAGCAGCTTCTCAGCTCCTGCTTGTGTGGATTTCAGAGATAAGAACAGGAACACTAGTAAGTGAGCGTGGCCAGGGGAAGTGTGTAGCACTGGTGGGCGTACAAAATACATGCTACAGATTGACACCTGTGTTTGTAGGGAGAAACTTGATATTTAGCGAGAAATATCTTAGGTGCTTATTTTAACATTTGTCGTAAAATTTTTACATTTGTTGTATTGATGTTCACAACAAATAGGGTGCCTTTGTTTGCCTGGGACTTTGTAGGTTTTAGCACTGAAAATTCCTCATCCTGGAAAAGTCCTTAGTCCCAGGTAATTGGAATGTGTGGTCAATGTAGAACAGACCGCGATCTGTTTACTATCCTTATTGTATAGATGAGAAGGCTGAACTTTAGAGATGTAGATAATTCAGCGAGAAAATTGCAGGGCGCAACTTAAACACAGACCATCTGACTCTAAGCTTCATGTTCTTTTTTTTTTTTCTTTTATCACATTCTATATGCTAGGCTTATTTAAGAGTGTGTGTGTGTGTGTGTGTGTGTGTGTGTGTGTATGTCCAAATTTGGACCTATCTGGGAAAGTTAACAATATATT
>NW_007726297.1:59578-60104 GCF_000696425.1 Galeopterus variegatus | reverse complement strand
TGTGTGTGTGTGTGTGTGTATGTCCAAATTTGGACCTATCTGGGAAAGTTAACAATATATTATGAGATATCAAAGGTCATAGATCTGTGTCTCCATTTTCTCATCTGTTAAAAGAGGATGATGGTATTTATAGCATAGTTTTCTTTTGAGGAGTAAGTGACTTAATTTATGTAAAACACCCAGAAATGTGCCTTGCACATAATAAATTTACATGTAGAATAAGTAAATAAATTAAGGAATAATTCGTTTAAAAATAACAAATAAGTAAATAAATAAATGAACATAGAATAAGGAAAGATTATATTGACACAGTGGGAGGATTTCAAAGTGACTAGCAGAGACCATTAGAGTTGATATCCATCACCTGAAAAACCTTTCCTTGGAGAGAGACTATCTTATTTTTAAGATTTCCATAAAGGAATTACAACCTCATCTTTTAAAAAAAGCACTACATTTTTGCACATAACCCATCTCCTTTTGTTTAATAAGACTATTTTCTTTGGGGAGATGAAAATGTGGTTGTCTC
>NW_007726297.1:56978-59024 GCF_000696425.1 Galeopterus variegatus | reverse complement strand
ACCCATCTCCTTTTGTTTAATAAGACTATTTTCTTTGGGGAGATGAAAATGTGGTTGTCTCATTCACCCCATGATAATCATTTTCATATACTTGGATATAGTTTTTCATTGATTGTATTAATTATAGTGGCTTCTTTTCTTCTCTTGTATTTTCCCTTTTAAGATTCCTCCTGAAGCTAGGTGTTTATAGGTTTGATTGGAATTGTAGAGAGTTTACTGAATAGTGTGGTTCTAGTTGGTGCATTCAGCTACAGCAGAGTGACTCCAGAAGTAGTGGAGGCTGATAATAAAGAGGGAGGGCTGTGGATTTGGCACAAGTTACTTCCTTTCTACACCTCAGTTTCCTAATTTGTTAAATATAGAGTTTTGATAAAATCTCAGTAAAATAATCCTCACAAGTGATTTAGAATAACACCTGGAAGATTTTATGAAGCTTCATTATATTATCATTGTCATCCAAGAAGTTACACTGTTGGCACTTTAAAAAGTTTTAATTGTGAAAAATCTCTAAGCCCGAGGTTGTTTAGAGAAGGCTGTAATCCATTTATGAAATAACCCACAATGAACCATTCTTTAGTAAAATCACTGCGATTGATTGCTAATGCACACTGGCTGGATATCCATGTAGTTGTCCTCACCATCTGTGAGCACATTGGAGCAGGTAGGGAAAATTAAAACCTTTATGGCAATAGCATTTTGAAAAATTGTGCATAAAGCAACTGTGAAGAGCTACTTCAACATATTTAGCAAGTGCATGTGGGCTGGGGGGACAATGAGGTGCGGAGTGTTTGAAATAATGCTACTGCTGAAGTACAATATCTTCACATCCTCTATTGAATATGTCTTCCTCAAGGAGACGGAGACAGAAAAGAACCCTGTTTAAAGAGTCCCGGGATACGCAGAGGAGGGTAAGTTTATTCAGAATTGTCATTCTTCCCCTTTTGTGATTCATAAGTGTCTTGTAAAGTCAGTTTTGCATTTAGCAATCTTATTTTTTATTCTCCTTTCAATAACCTGGCCCAACAGTTGCCCATAATTTAGGTATCAGATATTTGAGGAAACAGTTATTCTCTGAGCTATTCTCCTATTCTTAATACCCTTTGAAACTGAGTTTTTTATGTTAATATAAATAAAGGAGCAATTACACTGACATAATAACAGTCAACACTGTGCATTACCTGTATCCGCTTCCTAGGGCTGCAGTAACAAACTACTACAAACTGCGTGGCTTAAAACAGCAGAATTTTTTTCTCTCACATTTCTGGAGGTTTAAAATCTAAAACAAGGTGTCATAAGGACTGGTTTCTTCTTGGGATGAGAATCCACTCCATGCTTCTCTCCTAGACTCTGGTGGTTGCTGGCAGTCCTTGGCTTTTAGACACATCACTCCAATCTCTGCCTCTGTCTTCACGTGGAATTCTCTCGTGTGTGTCTGTGTGTCTGTGTCTGTTCTTTTCTGACAAGGACACCAGTCATACTGGACTAAGAGCCCACCCTACTCCAGTATAACCTTATCTTAATTTAACTAATTACATCTGTAAGGATCCTATTTCCAAGTCCACATTCTGAGGTTCTGGAAAGAACATCAATTTTTGGAGGACACTATCCAAACCAGTACAGTCATAATCATATTTATATGTCATAAGGTTATTGTGAGAATTAAATTAAACTACATAAAAGACTCAGAAGCATAGCAAGCACATAGGAGAGCAAAATGCGTGATATTTATTATTATTACCTTCAACGTTAATTTACTAATTAATGGATGATTAAATTAGGTTATAAAGCTAAAGAACTTTCTTCTGGGCTGTAGGAGTTTGATGAACTGTAAACTTTTCCTTCTCACTCTGCCTTGTTCCTATCCACTATTGTTTAATTAAAAGAGTAGAAATTTCCTTCTGGGTTTGCAGATAAAGATGCTTATTTTCATGCTCATTGTTTTCACTATAGGTCAAATATGTCTCTTTAACACATATTATTCTGTTTACCAAATTTCACAAGAAAACATTGAATATTTGTTTCCCCCCCCCCCCCCCCCCCCCCCCC
>NW_007726297.1:53727-55767 GCF_000696425.1 Galeopterus variegatus | reverse complement strand
CATTAGTATCCAACTTTTTAGGCTTTTGTAAATAATGATATTTTGAAAGATGATTCAAAACAGATAGTAAGCTAGACTGTCAAAGGTAGATAAATTAGACCTACTTGATTCTTTTGCTGTTTGTTGCTTGTTTTTAAGATAGGACACTGTGTACTTTAAAAATATTTATTTATTAAGACATTCATTCAACAGACATTAATGGGTACACACTATGAGGATATAATATACTAGACTTTCCCTATAAAAAATGAAAATAATTGTTCTTATCAAAATAGCCTAACATTGGGAGAGAGAGTTCTACTTCAAAACAGGTAATTCACAAGACAATGTAGAAAATGATAATCTAGATTAGGTTCTGTTGCATCTCACTCAGAGTCATGCAAATTGAGAATGTAATTTCTAACAGAAGATCCATATAACAAAGAGGATGTTTTATGAAATTACTTGTAATGGAAGTTTGACCTATATCATAGTTGAATTGAATTAGGTTTTGAGTGTCTTTATTAGCTGCTGAATTTCAGTAAATTATTGACACCCTCTGCTATCTGTCTGTCTAGGCAGCCAACAACTACAGAAGTCCCATCTCTATCAATGAACACATGGATGACGCAAGAGAGGATGTTTATGTCAACTACCCAACCTTCTCTCGTAGACCAAAGACTAGAGTCTAAACTTTTTACTTGATCTGAGCAAATGAATGACGGCAATTGTGCACATGAATCTTTGTACAATTTCTCCCTACTGCCTAATGTTGACCTTGGATACCAGTTGATTGAATTTATTTCACTTGATACAAAAAATACTGTATTACCTAGAGAACGTTCTTGACAGAACTGTTTAAGAAAATCTGATTCTAATTATCTTACACATCAAAGAAAACTTACTGAGTCATGTAGCAGGACAATCCAGGGGAGATCAAACTCCAGGCAAGGGTTATCGGGCATGGGATTGGAATGGCATAGGCTGGTTTCTGTAGCCCCTTGTACAGTTTTGGATACACTTTCCTAGTGTTGGCTTAACTCTCATGCAGGTTTTCCCCTTCTGTTTCCAAGAGGGCTGCCAACAACTGTTGGCAATTTACAAATCCTTGTTTCTGTGTGGTAGAGAGTTTTCTTCTCTAAGAGAGCAAAGAAATTTGGTTATTTGTCCATCGTTAAACAGGCATCATGGCCAGAAAGAATGAAATGGGCTTAATTCAATTAAGGGTTCACCTGTAGAGCTGGGGGTGGGGTCAATGTCCACTAATGGGCAATTCAAGGTGTGGTTAGAATAGGGAAGGCGAACCTTGAAGCTGGGGAGTTTACCAACACATGCTGACTACAGTGAATTCCAAGACATCTCTTGTTAACCCACTAAAAAGTGAATATGGGGTGGATTTAGGTTAGTTCTTTCTCTCCCAGCTTCTAGAATCTTCTATATGAGCATATCCTAGAAGAGTGCCTGGCAGTAGAATAAATAAATAGTCAAAAGGAAGATAAATGTGATGGCAAAATCTCTCCCCTTTCTATTCTCAAGTAAATTCATCTCTGACTCTGTACAGACTTCTTGCCACCATACCCGGCCTAGCCTTATGAGCAAGTGTATTAGATGTTCCAGGAATAAATAACTTAATGTTTTGATGTTCATTTTTTCCCCTACTTTTTAGAATTATTTTTAATAAATTATCTCAAAAGGGTCAGGTACCAAGGTATTATTAGTATTTAAAAAAAATATTTATGTAAAACTTGAATACACAAAAAAGAGTGATGATTGGAAAGTGGTATAGAGTGGTAGGGTAGAAATTTGAGAGGGGAAAGAGTATTGAGAGGGCAGGGAAGCAAAGGGATCAGAGAATGAGAAGATACAAGAGAAACTTCTCCTGCTTCACAATTCAAAGACAGCCCTAGTGACATCAATGACAGTTGAAGGAATTAGAGACTATACCTGCTATTTTATAAACTCCGTATTGTAGGCAAAAAATGAAAGGTATTTGTGTAACTGAAGAAAATTGTCCAGGTCATCTTGAAATCACAATGGTTATTATTAAATATAGTGATCATT
>NW_007726297.1:51316-52583 GCF_000696425.1 Galeopterus variegatus | reverse complement strand
TTCTTCTGCAGAGTTCAGGATTTTTTCAGGAATTTGGAACCATCCTAAGTCCTGCTGAAAATTCTCTGACCGCTCCTGTTTCTCCTGTTACATTCTCAGATGTTACACTGATAAAATTCTATTCATTCATTTTCTCTCACTGGACATCTTTATTAACAAAGCACTTTTCATTGTAGTCTCTTTAATATCAGATCCAATTCACTAGAGTTTTGGAGCTCTACCTACTGTATGTTTTTTTTCCCCTGTAATCTTTTGTGCCTGATATTCTGGTTGTTCAAAACAGATCCACAGAATAAAAGATCAGAGCTGAAATAAATTATGCTTTAAATCTGTTTTTGCAAGTTGCTGCTTTGGAAGCAAGATGCTTCTTAAGATTTTTCTTAATGTATGTAATTTATATTAATGTGTAATACAACATTAAATAAAAATCTATGCTTCCTTTGATTGCTATTACTTTAATATTTACATTAAAGTAAGCAATTAAAGGAAATCACTGTGTGATAATAAGGTAGGTAAGTTTGTTACATGACATTATAGAGTACACAGTTTAGTCAAGGAAAGAGCACATCTCATTAACCTACAGTGACTATGTATTTACTATATTATCATCAGAGAGACCTTCAAATTTTATTTAAAAGCTTTATGTTATGCAGAGGAAATAAATATAAATTTTATTAACTTGTAATAGTACTTATGGATGGGAGGTTAGTGATGATATAATTTTCAGTTAAAATTTATATACTGTTTTAAGTAATCCAGTTTATTACTAAAATATTATACATATAAATTTAAAATACACTATCAATTTAAAAGATAAAATAAAATGAAATTAATTTTAATAGATTTGCTCTTATTATAAACATCCAAGTTATGTTGCTTCATGTAGAACTGTACAACATAAAAACTATAGCTGCATTACAGTAATTTTATAAATTGGGAGAGTTCACATTGTAACTAGAGGTCACTGTAATCAAACTGCTTCTCTTTTATTTATAATAATGTGCTGTATTTTGTACTGCTTGCATGAAATTTAAGCAAGATGGAAGATATTATGGAATAATAATAGCTTCTTTCTACAACAGTGATAAAAAAATCTTTGAAGAGTATATAACAATGTAAAAATGTAACATCATTGTTTTATTATTATTAGTTTGGCTACTATTAAAATTTTATATCTAGAAAGTGTTAAGTGTTAACCTTCACATTCAGGCTTTTGCATAACTTAAGTATATTTTTTCACTGATCTGTTAATTGGAATTATTCTAGC
>NW_007726297.1:48378-50543 GCF_000696425.1 Galeopterus variegatus | reverse complement strand
CAGGCTTTTGCATAACTTAAGTATATTTTTTCACTGATCTGTTAATTGGAATTATTCTAGCCAAGTCTCTGTGCACTGGTACATTTACCTGAAAACTAAAAACAAGTTTTTGTTTGCTTGTTTTTTAAATTTCTTTATTGCTAGTGACCCACGGGCAGAACAGTGGCTTCTAGAATTAACCGCAATGCTTTCTAAGGAAATTTTATAAATCTTCAACGTTGGTTTACATATTGTATTTTTCCAGATTCAGAGCACTAACTACATTGTAAGATGTTGTAAGGAAAGGTCTTATTTGGGGATATGGGTGATAAATGTCTAGATAATCCTATTTTGTTTCCTATTGTCCCTGTTTGAGTGATAAGTTATATGGTCATCCTATACAGAACACTTTTCCAGTTTTAGTGTGTAATTTTGGATTCTTGGTTTTTGTACGGCATGCAAATGTTTGCCTTGATGTACTGTATGCTGTTGTTTTGAATGAATAAAAAGTAGTGCTCCACTATCACTAGTTTTATTTGCCATCAAAGAATAGTAGGAAAAAATTCCTATAGAATAAAATTAACACGTAGAGTCAAACGCAGAACAAAATTTAAATCGACGACACTTTGTAACTTCGATTTGCAACATTCTGTGGTTTTATAAGTGCATGCAGTTCAGAGTCAAAGAACTTACAAAGTTATTTGGGAAAAATAGCAGTCCCGTGCCCTTCCCCCATTTTTCATCCATTGAGACAACAAATTTCAATTCTTCTAACTCATTCTTCTATTTTTCTCCACTTTCAGAATAGTCTGTTTATATCACTACTAGATTTTCTTTTCAATTTTAGGCATTCTTTATTCATTTAGATGTTTTCCTCTCCTGAAACTCACCACACATGCACACTCTTGTCATGTCTTCTTTTTTCAAAATATTTGTACTAAAATTTTGATTATATCAATATTTGGTTTTTATTTTTTATGACTTTGCCAACTCGGTTGAGCGTTAGGTTATAAATGATTTTGCTTTCTCTCCTACATAACACTTTTCCACCTAGAGCTAATAATTGTCTCTTTTTTGGCTTACTTTTTCTGCATTTATCATAAGTTTATCCCAAACTCTTTACCAAGGTACAAATAACTCCTCCACATTTTCTGGGACATGGCAGGTATTTTAACAATTTCCACCTAAAAAAGGCACCCCTAGAACCTTGGCTTGGGCTGATCGATAGTGGTTCTTTTTGCACACCTGTCATCCTAGAGTCTCCCTTCATCCAGAAAACGAAGAAAGAAGAACATAAGAAAACCTAGAATCAATTCTAGAAAATTTCCCCAAATAAAACAACATGAGCATCCAGATTGTAAATGTTCAACACGGGCCCAGAACAAGGAAAAGTAAGAAGCCTGTTATATTTGTCTTTGTGTCTGTAAAAGTTGGGGGTGTTGTTTGTAAGCATGAAAATTGATGCTGACTTTGTCCAAGGAAATAACCTAATGAATTTATTTGAACCACATGGGTGGCTCACAGAATTCCCAGGACACTGATGGAATAAGCTTGGAAAACAGGGAGAAAATCTGGCAACTCCAGAGGTTCACCAGGCAGAATGCTCCACTAACACCAAGATTCTCTGGCTAGAGCAGTGCTGCAGCAAACTTGGACATGACACTTAGATGAGTCATGAGCACACCTTTTATTTACCTCAATTTTTCCAGGATCAGTGTCCCTTACAGATACCAGTGAAGAGCTATCTGAGTATCTGCCCCTTCAGCTTCTATAGTGGCAAGTGGGGTATAAATTACTTTCCAGATAATATACACTGAGATTTTCCGTCCCAGGTTGCTGAAGAATGTCCACAACTGACAAATGTCAGGTTGGACATCTAATTGACTAGATGATAATTATCTGGAAGTCAAGGTTTAACTTTATGTATGTTCACAGCCCTGCATAATACAAAGTCAGGGTTTAACTTTATGTATGTTCACAGCCCTGCATAATACCTGAATTTATTGCAGGTGTATCCAAATATATCCAAGATTATTTTTGAATAAATTGGTGAATAGATAAATACAAGCTATTATCAATATCAGCACTCTCAATTGCTAGTCTTGGAATAATGACCAATAGTTCATTTTTTTTTTAGTTTTTAATAATGCTATTGAGATTGGATTTGGATATTAGGATTTGCCAGT
>NW_007726297.1:38232-47794 GCF_000696425.1 Galeopterus variegatus | reverse complement strand
CAGGTATATGTTTGCGTAAAATATCAATTTCTTTGTGACATATTACCTCTAAAATTCCAAGTGAGAAGTTGACTTTTGTCTATTTTCTATGGAAAACTAATTAAAGTGCCACAAAATTATACTGACTGTCATTTGACCTATAGAAACCAATATTATTAAAGGAAGGAAGGAAGGAAAGCAGAACCAATTTTCTTCTACATGTGGTCAAGTAAGTGAAGATCCCTTTCTACACTAAAATCATGTAAGTTTAAAGTATCAAGCAAAAATTTTTCAAATCCCTAGGGAGTGATGACTTTGTTGCCAAACCATATTTGCATAAAACTTGAGAAGAACCTACAATAACTTAATTTCTCCTCTCTTCACAATTTAAATAATCTCAATTCTCTATCTGGTTCCAACTTCAAATCCCTAGGGAGTGATGACTTTGTTGCCAAACCATATTTGCATAAAACTTGAGAAGAACCTGCAATAACTTAATTTCTCCTCTCTTCACAATTTAAATAATCTCAATTCTCTATCTGGTTCCAATAACTGCTTTGCCTTTCAGATCATGTCTTTTCTAGCTTTTTGGCATGCTTTGTAATTTTTTTTATTGTTGAAAGCCAGAACTGGTGTATTGTGTAATAGGAACTGATGAAAAGGTCTTTAGTATGCACATTTATGTGAATCTCATTAGGTGTTGGACTGTGTTTGAGTTTGTTAAAGCTGTAGATGCTAAATTCCTTCAAATTCTTCCAGTGTCCTTGCTTTTTTGTTTCTGTTTTTGTTTTCTTCCCCTTCAGGCATTCCTAAGTATTCCTCCCCAGAAAGACTTTCTGTCTTGCAGCTCTCTTAACCACAGCTCACTGTTATTATACTGGAGTTCTGTTGTGGTAGTAAGTTATGCAGAAAGAGGAGTGTTCTAGAACTTTATAATTAAATCTTAGTCTTCTAGTGGGCCCGTGTCTGTGACATTCACAAAGTTTCTCTGGTTGTGTGCGTTCTCCCCTGCCCTCTACTTTCTTCCTTTGCTGCAGCATTCCCACTTTATTTCCTCGAAAGCATGACCCCTGTTGACTGTTACTCCCCCCCCCTTCCTTAAGTGAGAAAGACTGCAGCAACTGGGACCAGGTCTGAGAATTGTGCTTTGGCAAAGTTCTTTCTCTTGATGGTGGGCCTCTGCCACTGAGAAGGCTCTCAGCTTATTTCACAGTGGATGTTCTTCACTTTCTTTTGCCAGAGCCACAAGAGGACTTTTTTTGAATCTTCATGATAAGAACCTGGTAGGTTTCCTGGAGAGAAAGGCCATAAAAGTGTGGAATCCCTCTAAGACCAAAGCCCCCATGAGTTTCTCACTTATAGTAGTTAGTCTACAGTCAGATGCCAGCAATTCATCCAACTTAACCATTTAAGTGTTTCTGCTAATTTATTGCCCCAGTGCTTTGGCTCCATGTAGGCAGCTATTGGTCAGTGTATCTCTCTGGATGTGTCTGTCTTTCTAGATGTTGGGGTGACAGTTTGTCCTCAGACCTCAGTTCTCTGATAGGTCTAAGAAAAGTCATTGATTTTCAGTTTGTCCATCTTTTTTGTTGTTGTAAGCACAACATTGACACCTTTCAAGCTCCTTACATGTTGGCACTGAATACAGAAGTCCTTCCCCATGTGCTTTTGATATGTACATTTTGTGCCTCCTTAGTTTCTGACCTGTTTCTTTGTCCTGACTTTTTGATGTTTTGCTAGGGGGGCCTGACACTGGACTCTATCCCTTCTGACACTTTCTGGTCTATGTTGCTCTTTGACCCATTTTTATGAAGCACAAATTCAACTACAAAATATTTATGGTGTATGAAAACTGTGCACATATTTATTTGAATAAATAAATATGAAATAAAATATAGAAGACAATCTGAGATTAATATGAGATCATACTCAGTTTCCCTGATCATGTTCCGATCAACATCAGGCCTCATAAAAATTTTTAAGTCCAAAAAGAAGCTGAAGTAAGAAAGAAATTTTGCCTCAAGCTACCAGAAGATAATGTGTGAAGTTTACCCAATTAGCAAAAACTAAAGACTAGGAATAGTCAGTAATGCTCACTCATTACAGAGCTCAGTCTGAGGCACCAGATTTTTACGAACTTTTTTGGAATTCTGCTAAAATAAAATGAAGTATGAGTCACAGGGAGGTGTTTCACTAGTCAGGTGTATTCAATATCAATTTATTTTAAGGTTTAGTTATACTAACAGCAAATAATTAGAAGACTCCATAGGTAGGAGGAGCCAAAGAAATAACAGCATGGACAAAGATTAGACGTGTGTATATACATTTAAATATTAGGCTTCCAAAGAAGAAAACGCAATATAAAGAAAGATAAACAAAACAGAGGGAAAAAGGTCTACATGTCCTGTAGTTCTTTACATGATGTTTGTTATCAGAATGTTTTTTTTTCCTTTTTGTCTTTTTTACTGGCTGGTAATGGGATTGCAACCCTCGGTGTCGTGCCTGTACCGGGGACCGGCAATGGGATCGCAACCCTCAGTGTTGCACCCGCGCCACGCTCAGTCAGTGAGCGGGAACCGGTCACCACATGGCATCCCAACCCTTGGCGGGAGCGCCGCCACGCTCCCAAGCGGAACACTCTCCAGTGCGCCACCAGGCCGGCCCTTTATCAGAATGTTTTTTATGCACATGTGAGAGTCATTTTAACATGAATGGTAGACCCAAGCTTTCAGACTACCTCAGAGTTTGTTCACAACATATGACCATATATCAAACTACTGCAAAGTTTTTATAAATACATCATTTAATAATTTCTTCTCAAGTTGTACCCTTTTTTTCTTTCCATGTTTGTGGAAGCAGTGTCGAAGGAGAATATTTCTGTTAGGTTAGACAAACAAACAAACAAACAAACAAACAAACAAACAAACTGCTACTGCCCAAAACATGTTGCTGTCTCTTCCAGGTTAGAAAAAAGCATTAATAATAATCAAGCAGCAAAAATCACATGTCATTTTAGCTTTAGGGAGAGTATTATGTCTAGGTAGAAATGCAAGAAAGACAAACGTGATCTTTTACTCAATAGTCAACAGCAATAATCTGAAGTATTTGAGAGACCATAGTGTTGTGATATATTAAAAATAATGTTCCTAAGCACCCTCATAAATGCAACTTAAACACACAATTAAATATAGCATTAAAATGTTATTGTTATACAATAATATAACAAATTATGGGGTATAGTGTCTCTTAGATACCTGTGCATTTTATATCTCTGTTGAAGTGTCAGAATGTACAAATGTCACATGAAGGATGGAGTTACATTTTGTTTATAAATGCAGTGAATATTTTGTACTATATGCAATGTTGATTTTTACCTGAGATATGTCACCCGAAATCAGTCTAAGTTGTGAACAGTATTAAAAGTAGAAGTGGGCATTTTTCCCCATTTAATACCTATTCATACCGTTTACAAATTTTAAACTTATAGCCATTTCATTCCAGTTACGTTTCCCAGTCAGATTTCTCAATGGTCGACACAATTTTGAATTTAGAATGCCATCTCCTTTCACTATTGAGAAAGAAGGGCAGGTACGGGAGAGAAGGAGGGCTGGGGAGGAGAACTGAGAAGAACATTCAAAATATATTTCCTGTAACATTTTTCTTTAGAATATGCTGTTGAGAGTGAGGTGACCAGTTAGAGTGAGTTAAATGGGTTATTTCTGGGTAGTGGCCTTAATATTTATTTTTTTTTGGGGGGGGGGGCAACAAGCTCTATCTCTACATTCAGCTCTCTGAAATATAATTAGATTTGTTAAAACCTATAATCTAAAAAATAGCAGGCTACCTAAAACCTATTAAAATCTACAAATTTTAATAGATGTTGGAGCAAGGAATGAATTTATTAAGTCACGTGTTACTCAAGGGACATTCAGCAAATAAAACTAAACTAAATATGCCTACCTCATGACTTGAGATGCACACTTCTTTCCTAGGTGGTGAGCTCCTTAAAGGGGTGACCATATCTTACTCAATTTTGAATTCCAAGCTATTAGAAGATTCAATTAATGCTTTTTAAGTTGAATTTTGAAATAGCATTTTTCCCTGTTGGCGGCCTTATCACCAAAGTTTGCAAATATTCAGAAGAGTGTTGAATATTTAGAACAGGTCTCTGTAATTCACACATACATAGAAAGTGACAATGAGTGTATATTTGTCTTGTATGCAAGTTTGTTTCAAGCGAGCAATACAGGATTGATTTAGAAAGAGTTTTAAAAAATGTATAGAATTCAAAATAGCAAGAGATGGTTTTGAAGTTCTGTAGACTATACTGTCTAATAATTTTCTGTGATAAAAAAAGCAATCTAACTATTCAGAGAGAGAGAGAGGAGAGAGAGAGTGAAAGAAGAGGAGGAGGAGGCTGAGGTGGAGATGGAGGGGAAGAGGGAAATTCAGGGACAGCTTTGGGAAAGGACTTGAGGAAGCTCCTGAGCTTGGTCTCTCTTGCCTTCCTCTCTCCCTCACTACTGCCACCTCCATGTCTCCTATGGAAAAGCCACGTAACCGTTTGCTGTCAGAACTCCCTCCTGACATTGATGCTTATCAAAAGGAATTAAAGGTAGGCAAGAACCCAGATCAGGGGATACTGCATGTCCCTTACTCATGTTTTGGAGGTGGCAAGCACTCAATACGTACTTAGCAATTGCCTGGCCTTTGAGATCTTATGACATCAGCAGCCTGTCCTAAAATACCTAGATACTAGGATAATTCATATTTCCATGAATATTTAGATATGCTATCCAGTGCTTGCTCAAACATTTGTTTTAATAATTCACCATATGGATATGAAAATTGGATAAATTTGTTTAATATATTTCTTGACTAACTTGGAAATAAAGATAGCAGGTTTTCTTTTTTTGTACATTACAAACGTAGCTGAGTAATTGCTATGGGGCTATGTCTTGTGACAAGTATTTATTAAATATCTTCTTTAGTGTCATCTCTAAGCTAATACAAACCTTTACACACTTTCCCAAGTAAATATACTCTCCATGAATTTAATAGTGACAAAAAGAGAAAGAAAATCCGTGAAGTCTAAACCACCAATATATCATGAAAGTGGCACCAAAAAATTTATATTCAGAATAAGCTGTATTTCATTCAGCATTTAGAAAGAATAGGTGTTTTACCTTAAATGTCCATCAATGGATGACTAGAGAAGGAAAATGTGGAATATTTATACAATAGAATACTACTCAGCCATTAAAAAATGAAATTCTGACATTCACAGCAACATGGATGAACTTGGAGAAAATTATGTTAAGTGAGATAAGCCAGGCACAGAAAGAGAAATACCACACCTCCTCACTCATAAGTGGGAGCTAAAATAAAGGCCATAATAATATGTTGAACTTTCAAAAGGAGAGAACAGACCTACAGTTAATAGAGGTGGGAGAGAGGGAGGTGGCGGGAGGATGCAGAGTGAGTGAGGGACACAAAAAGTAATTATGATTTGTAATGATGAACATGCTAATGATATAGATTTGATCATCACACACTGTATACAAATAGTGGTAGTAAACTCTGTACCCATAAATAAGTATAAATAAAAAATAATAATAAAAAGAAGGATGGGTGTTTTCATCATCGTGGCCACTCCTGAGCCTTTTTCAAACCTCGACCAGCCGCACAGAATTGAAAGATTCCATACATTGTTCATTGCTTTCTTGAAACCCATGTCTTTGGCCAGACCTATGCATTGATGGACATTTTAACATTACTGACAGCTCCATCTGGGCAGGATCCCTTTCCCATTCCGGTTTCTCTGATATGATGCAAACTTTACATGCTCTTTAAAAGCTTTAATCTTAGAAAGGAAAAATGGCCACAACAAATTAGTCTAGTAAACCAACAAGAAATGCCTAGTTGATATTTAAAAATTAAGTTTGAGAAGCAGATTTTGTAAACATTATTTCTAAATAGGTCTAAATCCAAGTGACAAAGGCCACTATATTATGAAATAGAGAGTAATGAAGAAAGCCTTTGTTAATATAAGTGTGCTGTAGTCATGACTGCATGTACTTCACTTTTTATGTTAAATCTTTGTCTATCAAATATTCATCTTCAATAATTTTTTTGGTTACTAGAGAGTGAGCAGAGTGCAGGAGGAAAAGGCATTCTCTGGTCGTGTGACACTGTGCAAGCCGTTTAAACTCTCTGGATATCTTTTCGCTAGAAAATAAAAATGTTGATCTCTAATGTCATTTTCAATATTAATATTCTATGATTCCACTAAACCAGAGTCAACCTAATAAAAACTAAATTGTATTACAAGATGGAGTTAGGAAAACACTGGAAATATATAATAAATTTTCAGTAGGCTTACATTTAATAAAGGGCCTTTTTTACTTTATTTTGAAAATAGCGAGCTAAGAAGTGAAGAAATAAGTAAACGTTTTAAAGATTAGCAGAATATGACTGTCAGAATTCTGTTTAATTACATAGTTAGATTTCATCACATGATAACAAAAATGTAAGAAAATCATATAATTCTACAGTGCTAGCAATAGCAAATTACTTGTGGGAAAATCATCAATTAAGTTGTTCAAAAATCTCAATCTCGCAAAGTCGTGGTGTAAAGTAGTATTTTTAAACTGCTTTACATTTTTTTAAGTGATGAAGCAAACTTTAATTTAGCACAAGTATAAATTATCCTCCTTGTAGCAATACTATTTGTGCATTTCTTAGAATTATGAATAAGACATTGATGATAATAGATTAGGTTTATCTATTAAGAAATGAGATATAAAAATTATGAATTCAGAAGAAGGTAATTCTTCAACTATGTATTTCACATATTTTTACTCAGGGGAAAAATCACACAGACAGATTTAAAAATAATTTAATTTTCTAATTTTATTATTGCCTCATTATTATAATATTTTCTGTTCTAGCAGAAACTCACATTTATGTTCCAGGAACAGCTATTCCTTTACATTTTATTCCAAAAAGTGATTCAACTAGTATTTAAGTACAGATGTCCCCAAACTATTATTTATCTGGAATAAATTGTAACTAAAAATAAAGTATGCCAGATCGTATATTTTCCCACAGAAGCAAATTTATGAAGGGTGTTTTAACAACCCTTAACAAGGGGCCAAAGTTATTTTTATCAAAATGATCATAAAAATTATGTTTAATCAACTACAAATGACATCCCTTGATAATGCACAGTATGAATTCACAAAGTATATACAAATTAATTAAATAAAGATTTACAGAAAGCAAACACATAACACAATTTCATATATTTTAGAGATTAATATGGATAAGGATTTTGCGAGAAGGGATAATTCTGTGCAGATCTACCAGAAAAAAAAAAAAAGGTAAATTTAGTGGAACAAATAGAGTGGGTCAAAAGGCAGAAATGTGTGTATATGTTTGTGTTTGTGTGTGTGTATGTTAAGGTTGGGGTGGAGGGGGCCTCTGCAGGTCCTGGGAGCTCTCCTGTCATCTGCAGCAAAGATGACCCTAGCTTTCCGACTGTCAGGGAGCAGCTGATTTGTTGATGTCATTTATGCAATCCCTGCATAACTAAAATAATGATAGAGTGTCTTATAACTGGGAAGAATCATATTCTACTCTAGTTCTTCACCAAAATGTGGAGGTCCATTCCCCCCACTCCACCCATTGATATGCATATTTTTGACAAGAGTAAAGAATTGTTTTTTGAACTATACAATAGATGTGTAAATCTGAATTTGATTAATCGAATTATGATTTCATATTGACCCATATTATGTTAATATCCAATTGATATTTAATATTAAGACACTACTATCAGTTTGTTTCATATTTTTCTTGTCTTTTAGTTCTTCTGTCAAGTAGCTCATGATCTGGAACCACCATAAAAACTTTCTGAAGATGTTTTGAGAGAAATTCTTCCATGACTTTAAAAAAAAAATTAAAACATTATCTCAGTCTTTTTTTTTTTGCCTGAATTTGAGTTTTTAAATTTCAACATTAGCACAACTACAGGGTTATACACTTTGCTCCATTCAATGCACAATTCTGTGTCAACAGAAAGGGTCGATTTTATGCTCCAAATCTAAAATCATCATACAAGCAGAAAACAGATTGAGAAAGTTCATTGTATCAACACTAAAATTGGCCAAAAATAATGATTAGAAAATTTAAGTCCATTCATTCTTCTGACAACCGGGATGTAGAATATGAACTAGGGAAGCAGGCATAGAAGATAAATTAAAATAAAAACATTATTTAAACAATTATTAGAAGGAACATTACTATTACAAATGTATTCTTCCTCTCCTTCAACTATTTACATGAAGTTAAAATCTTAAAATTGGGGAAAAGTGCTTGGACATTACAAGTAAAATGTGGTTTTTATATTATTTAGCAATTTTAACTTATTTCTTATTTATCTGAACTTCAGTTAATTTAAATACTTACATACTGAAGTTTATAAGGAAAAACTTGATGTGTAAGGTATTTTAATGTAAAAAAGGTCATTATCCAAATTTCTGTTGACGATGGAGGCTTTTCAACGTTCACATGAAAAAATATGGCCCTGATGTTATCAATTATCTAACATAGTTGTGACAAATATCGTAAATAATGACATCATAAAGTGTTGTGAAGTGGCAAAGATCCCCAAAATAACCACCACGATTACAGTATGATGAATTAATAAGACTACAAAACACACGTGCCTACTTAATTTTTTTTACTTTGACTATCACTTTAGAATAAATAAGTTTGAATTTCAAAGACCTTCTGCCGATGTAAGAGTAAAAAAGCTTGTACCAATCGTTCATGACCTGCAAGTTTAGTGAATTGCCCGTAAATAATGACATCATAAAGTGTTGTGAAGTGGCAAAGATCCCCAAAATAACCACCACGATTACAGTATGATGAATTAATAGGACTACAAAACACACGTGCCTACTTAATTTTTTTTACTTTGACTATCACTTTAGAATAAATAAGTTTGAATTTCAAAGACCTTCTGACGATGTAAGAGTAAAAAAGCTTGTACCAATCGTTCATGACCTGCAAGTTTAGTGAATTGCCCCAGAAAGCTTCTCTATTGATATTATTGGTGTTCAGTCCAGGAAGAATAGGAGCATTCGAAAAATATGGGAAAACAGTTAAATGTACAGGGCTTATTTATTTTGAGGATATGTGGTGTTTCTCAACTCCCATGATGTGTAACAGGGAGACTAGATGGAGCCAAGAAGGCATTCCTGGGCCAGGGGCCTTGTACTAGGAAATACTATTCCTGGACGTTTCATCACCTTCAAAAAAGTTAAAATATCCATGATTTTCAGTTTTCTTTTGAGGGAAGCATAAAGTGGGATCTTTATTCTACATGACCTTTTAGATTGCTTCCAGAACTCCCTAACATTCCACCTGTCTAGAAAATGTGCCCAACATCTCATGATACTTCCATGAGGGTTTATAAACTATCAAAGGCATCCTCCGTTGAAACAATTGTAGAAATGATACAAGACTCACATTCTTGAGTATGAAAGTAAGGGTTTGTGATAGTTCCACAGAGAAAAAG
>NW_007726297.1:36820-38198 GCF_000696425.1 Galeopterus variegatus | reverse complement strand
AAAACAGTTAAATGTACAGGGCTTATTTATTTTGAGGATATGTGGTGTTTCTCAACTCCCACGATGTGTAACAGGGAGACTAGATGGAGCCAAGAAGGCATTCCTGGGCCAGGGGCCTTGTACTAGGAAATACTATTCCTGGACGTTTCATCACCTTCGAAAAAGTTAAAATATCCATGATTTTCAGTTTTCTCTTGAGGGAAGCATAAAGTGGGATCTTTATTCTACATGACCTTTTAGATTGCTTCCAGAGCTCCCTAACATTCCACCTGTCTAGAAAATGTGCCCAACATCTCATGTTACTTCCATGAGGGTTTATAAACTATCAAAGGCTTCCTCCGTTGAAACAATTGTAGAAATGGTACAAGACTCACATTCTTGAGTATGAAAGTAAGGGTTTGTGATAGTTCCACAGAGAAAAAGATGGGTAATCTTTCAAATACGTTTATAGAGAATGCACAAATGAAACTGTTCATTTCTTCTCACATATTTGGCCCCCTGCCAAACTCACTGATAATGTACATGGAGAACCTCGAATGTGGTTAACCGTACAAAAATGATTCTCCCATCACTAAAGATCCATGTCACTATGGAGATTCTGTTACACATTCTTTTGTGTTAATTTTTTTTCACTAAACTGAAAGAAGCATAGTTGCTGGTGATGTGTTGTCTTCTTGTGACATCGTCAAGACTTGATATAACCGATGTCTTGTTTGAATTGCCTACTTAGTACGAGGTGACACTAGAAAAGAAGACCAACCAAGTCCATGACAGGGAACTGAGGTTAGACTGCCTGGAAAGCAGAGATCAAGTGCTATTCTGGACTTTTCATTGGGTTCTTTATTGTTTTATCAAAACTGTTGCCCTCCTGACTAGTCGCCACCCTTCCTCTCTACCCCCTTCATGGGAAATTGCACTCCATGGATTTCATAGGCTAGAAATTAATTTGTGTGGCATATCACCTATTGTTATAACTATTAATGCATATCCAGTGGTAAAGTTGTATTTATTTTTGAGAAGGCTGATGTCAGGAGATTGTAAAGTATAGATAATGATTGATCAAGGAATTTGAAATTGCAAGATATTGGTAGATATGTTAATAGAATTACAGAAAAATGTGTAATTTTCACTTTGAGCAATTTTTAGTATAACATTTTTATAAAACACAAAGTGTTAAAGGCCGAAAGCTCAGACCCACTGAATGTATATTTCCCATTTATTGTGCTGTGTTATAATAGTCAAAACTGGTCTACAGTTTTTTATAGGAATATAATTTTCTTACCTTGTTTTCACTGTAACACTAATGGTCGATTTTAATAAATAGCTCAAATAATCTAGGAAGCAGGGTACTCATGCTTTTTTACAAAGTTTTCTGATA
>NW_007726297.1:33635-36210 GCF_000696425.1 Galeopterus variegatus | reverse complement strand
TAAATAGCTCAAATAATCTAGGAAGCAGGGTACTCATGCTTTTTTACAAAGTTTTCTGATATATTGGCCAAAGGATGAGGGGTAGACATCAATTTTTATGATGTGTTTTTAATATCTACTATAAATATACCACATGCAATAAATTGGATCTGTAGAAACTACTACTAACAGTGTAATGTTATTTATCAGCCCACTGTTTCTATATTGGATAGAAGGTATAAGTGGTTGACCATTTTACGTGATGAATGATTTTTAAACATAATTGCCCAATGACAACGGAGAAGAATTATACAAGATACTAGGACTAGTACTCTAGTCAATATTTGGTGAAAAAGGTGAAGTTTACTTTTAATAAATATGTTCATTTTATTTCACATGCTCTATCAAACAGCATCTTCTCTAATATATAAGTAAATATTTCTTATTTCATTTAGTTCAAATTTTGACAGTGGCCAGACCTATTGATTCATCAATATTTGCAACCTGCATGAATAAATTAGTTTTGAGTGTGAAAGACATGTTTTCTTTTCCCCCCACCAGAATAGTCAACTATGGGATCAAGGTTATTTTGAACTTTTCTGCATCTTTAAATACAATGTTATGTGTTGGTCATGTGTATATTAATTAATATTATCAGAATAAAAAATTGGGGGAATAAAAAATACATCCCTCATGTAATCATCCTGTGAAATGTGAGTATTCTCCAGGCTTTCTCTGCTGTCAGAAGAGCCTTTGTTATTTATGTTGGGTTCCTTCACTGGTCTCATCCAACCTGATATGGAAATAGTGACCATCTTCAGGCATTGGCCCAAATCTGGGTGGAGCCCAAACTAAGTCACTTTCAGGAGGAGCCAAAAGATGTCTTTGGTTCATAGCAATCCCTCCCTCATGATGATAAAGTCACACATGTATTAAAGATATAATGCAATCTCTGAAGGGAGAAGTGACTTACAAAGCATACAGGCATTTTCAGTCAAAAACTTACAGGCTCAAGTGAGTTGATGACATATCCATGACCATTCTAGTTGCTCCAGTGGAATTGATTTTATGAAGTTCCAAGTGACTGGTATAGTAACTTTCCATCTTTGGTTTCTGTAGAAGATTTATCTGCTTGTCATTTTTATTACAAGTATCCATGACCATTCTAGTTGCTCCAGTGGAATTGATTTTATGAAGTTCCAAGTGACTGGTACAGTAACTTTCCATCTTTGGTTTCTGTAGAAGATTTATCTGCTTGTCATTTTTATTACAAGGAACACTGCCTTACATCATGTATATTAGGTTAGCATAAATTCTCCTGTCTGTTCATTTAGCAGTTTTGACTTAGCTACAATTGTTAGTATATTTGCAGGTGTATGCTAGAATAAAGCCCCCAAAATGTACTACGAGATATTTTATATCATTATTCTCATTGTAATGAGATGGGGTTAAAGACATGTGAAGTACATTTCTCTCCCAAACAGTCTTTTTATGACACTATTTTCAGAATGAACTGGCCCGAAGTTATGTCTAATCTTTGTTGCTTCGCCAGTCACGCTCACTGGTAATGATCAGGACCAAATGGTGTTCCTGAGCAACTTCTTGTAGGTATTTGTCTTTCACCAGAGGGACACAAGAGCAGACTCACCTAATTAGCAGAATCCCCCCACCCCACCCCGGACTCGCTGTCTGTGCTTTTTGCACGTTAATAAAGCTGAGATGTGAACCAGGACCCCTGAGAGTCTTTCCCCATAAGTCCCCTTGTAGAAACTTGTGGTGTCTAAGCAACAGCTCAACTGAGTGAGGGGTGAGAGACCTCACCAGGAACTGTGCTCAAATGGTCTCAGCTGGGTGTTGCTCTGGTGCATTTGACGAATGGCATTTCAGAAACAAATGCCATGGCTGAAGAAATTCAGAGGTGTTTAACCCCGGAAGCTGTGCATTTCAGGGAAGGCTGTCTCTTGTAAGAAGCTAGTCTTCTGCTCCTCTGTTGTGTTAGAAAAATTCACAGTGCAGAGAGTTTGGGTAATTTTCTTTTTACCCCTGAAAGCTTAGGATAATTATTTTTCACAGCCACATGAACCCTGATGATTAGCATCTTGGTGGGGTTTCTACACCTATCTGAGTGACTTGGAGAGTCTAGGTAGTTGCTATAAGGGCACATTTATGAAGGAGGGACCTGGAACCACTTTTATTCAGTTATAATTCACTGAAATGAATTGTCGGTCTGCACTCAAGCTAGAGATAGGAATGAAAAAAAACCTTATCAGAGATCAGCAAAAACGGTGCCCTTTCAACAGACTAACCTTAATAGTTTACTAAATATAAATATTAAGAAAAAAAAATCAGGTTTTCATGATGTGTGACGGGCTCACTCTACTTTAAACCCACCCGTGAGTATTTGAGACATAACCATCTTAGGCACATGACATCAGATGATTCAGGCAGAATAATAATTTCTATTTTTACTTAAGTAAACTAAGGACAAACATGTCTACGTTGACCTGAATTATCTGAACTTCCTCAGTTCACATGGAAATTATCACTCCCTTTTAAACTTGTAGGTTTGTCATTAATGTCAAGGATAGAAAAAAAA
>NW_007726297.1:28785-32896 GCF_000696425.1 Galeopterus variegatus | reverse complement strand
CAGGACAGCGAGCCTGGTGCTTTTGCTTCCGAAGTGTCCCCCTTCTCACATTTTTGCTTACACTTGTCCTAGGGGCAAGTATGCATGGACCACATAAATACCTTTGCTAATAAGAAGCCTTTTTTTAACAGCACTATTTTAAAAATAGCTATTCAACATAACAATCTTAATTTTAATGCACCAAATTACAGTTTTCAACAATTTAAGTGAGCATATGCCTGTCACCCCCAGCACACGTTTTATATATATTTGTTATATATAGATGGATATAGTAATATCCATATCTATATTTGTCTACACACACACACACACACACACACATATACACACACACACGGTAGAGCTACAGGGCCCTGCTCAATAGTGTGTTCTAAATTTCATGTTCCTTTAATTGTCACTGGGTTTATTTATATGGAGAATTCTGATGCCATTTGTAGAGCTTACTGGATTTGTCCCTGTTAAAACTCTAAAAGCCACAGAGCTTGCAGTGGGTCACCATTATGTCTAATGACAGACCCTGTGCTCAGATGGAAGGACGGGGCAGGTGCTGCTACCCAGGCACAACCCAGTGTGGGCAACTTCTCCTGGTGCCAAGGCTTCTGCTGCTTGTCAGACCCAAAGAATTGTGTTTATTTAAATGACTGTTCATACGGTTTGGATTCTATTTTTGTAAAACATAGATTCCCCCAAAGAAACTCAATAAATAAAGGACTTAGACACTGAATCAAGGAAGCAGAACTCCAGGTTTTAACCTTCCAATGGGATTGGGGCTAGACCCGATCCATTTCAATTTGCACATCAATTGGTCTTCCAGGAGGCTGAGGGTGCGATGACCCTAGAGGCGGGTCCAGGACAGACTGTCTCTCTGGTCAGGAGTGGCTCTCTGCCTGTCATTGAATGAGGCTGGAGCTGTAGCTGAATCCATAGCTGCTGGACCGTGACAATGGCTGTGGAGCCTCTTCATTCTGGTCTGGGGCGTAGCTGGGAAATGTCTGTGCACGAGACATCTTGGATGAACCAAACCCGTGACCTAGAAAGGAAGAAAGGAGAGCTGTACTGAGAAACAGATTCAGAACAGCAAAAGGATATGTTAAGAAAGCAAACAATAAATAAAGCAGAGGCCTTCAAATCCTCAATGTTGAGTTCAAGGTAAGTCGGCAAAAATGGAGCAACTTTGGTGCCTTGATCCTTGATGAGTTCAAACTGTTTTATTCAGAGCTCAATATTTTCCCCAAATGTACCCTGCCCCAAATTCTGGATGTCAGAGAGCTAGGCAGATTTTCTCGAGATTTCAAACTTCTGCTATCATGCAACTTTTGGCATGAAAACTAAAAAGCTTTTCTCCAAAAAGCTGTTTTTGATGTAGAACCTGTATGCTGCTTTCTCTCCTTTTTTAATACTCACTTTCATTGTACAAAAGCAAATCACATGCTTTCTTAAAACCTCTGTGAATAGGCAAACTACCCTTTACCCTAACCAGTAACCATCAATTATCAGGACAAAGCTCTTACAATGACAGAGTTAGAGGTCCTAACTAACCCATCCTCGTGGGTTTGTGAGTTCCCGTAGCCAAACCCACTTCATAATATGGTTAACCAAAACAATAAACCTTGATGGTTACTCAAAGGGCCCCCAAATTGAATCTCATACAAAATATAGTTACAGAAAATTCTATCTATGTTTTAGGTCATTCAGCTTCGTAGCCAAACCCACTTCATAATATGGTTAACCAAAACAATAAACCTTGATGGTTACTCAAATGGCCCCCAAATTGAATCTCATACAAAACATAGTTACAGAAAATTCTATCTATGTTTTAGGTCATTCAGCTTCCCCCCTGCGATGAGAAATTGTATATCACAAACCAAAATTAAGTGATTACTGAAAACTTGCCAGAATGCTAACAGTGTAAAGAGAAAAGTATGCATGTTAAAGCTTCAGTAATCTCTCCATCCTTTTTCAAATTAGCAATTACTCTTCATATCTGGCAATGATTTGTACCTAATGGATGAGCTTAAGGGGGAGAGAAGAAAAATAGATCCAGTGTGCCACACCCTTTTCAGTTTCTGTTTTATCCAAAGGAGGAGATGTATTTAGTGTGATTTGTATTTTATCTGATCTCTAAGGTGAGGAATCCAGAGAAGACAATCTGTTAACACAGAAACATGGACTGTCTCCTTGTCAGACTCCTCACATGGCCCTGTCCTTTGCACTGTCACATGCTTAAAGCCAATTTCACTGTCAAGTGACTCGGAAAACATCCTTGCAGTGTGGGAAGCTTGGGATCCAGGGAGGAAACCCAAAGGAATTGGGTAGAAAAAGGCTAATTAAAACTGGTAGAACCACTTATATGTTGAAAAATTGTGAACGAAAAATCTTGCTTTCCAGGTAAAAATCATTCTGGATTCACTCTTTGCCTGATTCTCTTGCTGTCTGCGTAAAGGACAGCACACCAGACTCATCAGAGCAGATGAGGAGAAGAGACCATGGTGGCTGCTTGATCTTTCTGCTCTTGCAGTTCCCGAGGACGCTGTCCCTCCCCTCCTGTCGCAGGGGCCTGGAATCTCAGTTCCCGCTCTTTGGTCCTTCAGTCCTGAGGGCGACAGTGCTTCCTGCTGCTGTGCTTCTGCACCCTTCATGACTCCTTGCTGGTTCTCTAAACTTTGCCCACAGCTCTTTAAATAGTCCCTGCGCTAAATTCTCCTGAAAATCTCAGCTGAGTGTGTCTTCTCTTTTCTGCAGGACCCTGGTGATATAATGAAATAAAAATGACACAGGATAATAGGCAAAGGCAGGGAGAAGTTTGAGAGTTAGAGGTTTGGTTATGTGAGAGGTTAGGGAAGAAGTTCCAGGCAGGTTAGGGGAGCAGTTAAGGTTAGGGAGGGGTTAAATCTTAAGGGAGGGGTTAGAGGTTAGACGTGGGAATTCTGCAGCTCGAACACCAGGTATATATGCTGCCTCTGCTACTTACTAGCTTGTAACCAGCTTTGAGGGATTCACTTCTTCAATGGGTTTCTCAGTTTCTTTGTCTACAAATTCTGAATGACAATAATGGCACTTTGCTTATAAGGTTCTTTCTATTATTAAATCAACGAAAATCAGTAGCATTTCTATTCTCCAATAGTGAACATGCAGAAAGAGAAATCAAGAAAGCCTGCCCATTTACAATAGCCACCAAAAAAATAAAATACTTAGGAATTGAGCTAACCAAGGATGTGAAAAATCTCTATAATGAGAATTACAAAACACTCCTGAGAGAAATTAGAGAGAATACAAGAAGATGGAAAAATATCCCATGCTCTTGGATTGGAAGAATCAACATAGTGAAAATGTCCGTACTACCCAAAGTGATATACAAATTCAATGCTATCCCCATCAAAATCCCAATGACATTTTTCTCAGAAATGGAAAGAACTATCCAGACATTTATATGGAATAACAAAAGACCAGGCATAGCCAGAGCAATTCTGAGCAAAAATAATAAAGCTGGAGGCATAATACTACCGGACTTTAAACTATACTACAAAGCTATAATAACCAAAACAGTATGGTACTGGCATAAAAACAGACACACTGATCAATGGAATAGAATAGAGAATCCAGAAATGAACCCACACACCTACAACCATCTGATCTTTGACAAAGTCACCAAGCCGATTCACTGGGGAAGAGACTGCCTCTTCAGCAAATGGTGCTGGGAGAACTGTATATTAATATGCACGAGAATGAAACTAGACCCATACACTTCACCATACACTAAAGTCAACTCAAAATGGATTAAAGAATTAAATATACACCCTGAAACAATAAAACTTCTTAAAGAAAACATAGGAGAGACACTTCAGGAAATAGGTCTGGACACAGACTTCATGAATAAGACCCCAAAAGCACGGGCAACCAAAGGAAAAATAAACAAATGGGATTACATCAAACTAAAGAGCTTCTGCAAAGCAAAAGAAATGATTAACAGAGGTAAAAGACAACCAACAGAGTGGGAGAAAATATTTGCAAAAGATACATCTGACAAAGGATTAATATCCAGAATATACAAGGAACTCAAACAACTTCACAAGAAAAAAACAATCTAAGGAAGATATACAAATGGCCAACA
>NW_007726297.1:4094-28774 GCF_000696425.1 Galeopterus variegatus | reverse complement strand
TAATTATTTCTCTTCTGTTTTTTCTGTTCTTTCTCTCTTTCTTCCACCTCTGTTCTCTTTTCTGGACCATCTATTTTTATATATTCAACTATTGATCTTGTAGTTTTCTAATGTTGTCTATTTTCACTCTCCTTTCTGCTTGTTTTACTTTGTGGGAGATTTGTGATTTGCTTAACCTTATCTTCCAGACTTACAGAATTAAAAAAAAAAATTCAATCACTCTAGTTTTAATTTTCAAAAGCTTTTCTTCCCCTTCTCCTTTCCCTCCCTCTCACCTTTCACTACTATACAAACATATATACATAATATATATACATATATTTATTGCTATTAATAATGGGACTTTTATACCAAAAGTATGGACCTTTTTTGTTTATCTCACAGGTGGACATATAAATATTCTTAACTCAAATCTTTAAAAATTAGATAGAAATTTTTGAATGGGAAAACTAAATAATTTAATTTTATGTAGTGCTCAGCCCACAGTTATGAAAAGACTAGTGGGTTAACAATATTCAAACACTGAAAACTATCAGATATAATGCAGTTAACAATACTTTGATTTGCCTTGAAGATGGTTTAGTTTTATTAAAAAAGAATTAAATTTTAATATGTATTTAATAAATTCTCTACAATAAAATATTATTTAAATAAATAATAATAAAAATAAAAATAAATGTAAGAATAAAAATATTATTCTGGCTGATGTACCATTTATTTATTTCTGTTGCTTGCATTTAATTTCTCTTGTATTCTAATTCTTGTAATTATCTACTGGGATATTAATTTTCTACAACACCTTTGCAAAACTTAGCCGAATTCTTCTCTATCAGCATACAGAGGATTCATGTGAATCACTGTAGAGTTTACAAGCAATCTGTGGCAGCCAACAAAATGGCAAATATTAAAATAAAATATTAAAGTAAAATATTATGTTTCTAAGTTGAAACATAGTATGAGCAGTTGAGAAACCATATGAAATAAAAATTCATTGATGTTGATAACAAGAGAATCGGTAAAATATTCCATAATGAAAAATTCAGGTATTCAGTTTTTTGAGCATAATTATTTCATTGTCCTTTTTTCAGGTTCATCTATAAAATTTGAATACAATGTTAATAAAAACAATATTATATGTTGATATATCTTTGTTTCCATTTTTGAGCATATTATTAAAGAGTTTTAGCAATCAAGGAACTATTTAGGATCATGAAGTGCAGGATTCCTAGTTCAGATGGAGATCTGAACAATCAACTGAGCTATTTAACACACCTACTGAAACATCACATTAATATCATACGAATCAACAAGAAGGATACATATCGGCTTATGACGTATTAAGGAGAAACTGGAAAATTTTATTTGCTACAATTCTTTTCTGAAAACTTAAACTAATGCAAAGAAACACTTTTCCATGAGAATGGGTCTTCCCTACACAATATATACTTAGAGATATGAGTGACAACAGGAATAGTATAAACAACATTATAGAATTTTACATGTATTTACATAGAAGTCAGTTTGCAAAAAGTTCAGACTAAATATGAGGAATTTCATGTAATTATTTAAAATTTACTATGAGGTTTTCATATAATGTCACACAGTTTTATTCTGCAGTAGTGACAAGATTAAGCCTGCATTTAGTCTAAGGACTTCTAAAATGACTTTGAGGATGTGCGTCAAAAATTTGCTTAACTTGACAATGATCTGATTTTTCATCTCACTTTTAGAAGTTTGATATATGATTATCAAACTGGATTATCAAAGTAGAAATTTGCCTAGGGCTTTTCCTTCTAATCACTGCTTAGATTGATTTTTCAGAGATCTGAGAAGCATACTCATTATCACAAACACAATTCTGTCTTCTCATACTGTAAATATTTCCTTTGTCAGTCTTAAAAGGCCACAGTGCCCAAATGGTCATAACTTTCACAATCTTTGTATTCTCACCATTATAAATTAGGCTCTCATTATGTTAGTAATGAAATACAAAAATCCAAATGGCAAATGGTAGCAGATGAGATTGGAAAATGGGAGAGGGGACGAGGTGTGGAGAGTTTGTGTACTCTGCTAAAGTGATTGGATCATTTTTCTAGTAGGTGACAAGAAGGGCTTGAATAATTTTAAGAAAGTGAGTGGCTAGGTCAGATTTACGATTTGAGACTATTTATGATTTGGGACTCAGCGGGACTATAGCGTAGTTACTCTCAACTTCCTTTCCACCATACTATGTGTGATGGATAAAATTTAGTCCCAGGCAGAACGATTTCTCACACAAGAGTATTGCAGAGATAAAAGAAGCATTTTGTTTTATGTCCATGTCCTAGGGTTTACTTGTAATTCTTCTCCCTTTTCTCCTACTAGTCAGTAACCCTCCAGCATCCAACAGNTGAAAAAATGCTCAACATCACTCAGCATCTGGGAAATGCAAATGAAAACTACACTGAGATATCATCTCATCCCAGTGAGGATGGCTAAAATCCAAAAGACTCTGAACAATAAATGCTGGTGAAGTTGTGGAGAAAAAGAAACTCTCATACATTGTTGGTGGGAATGCAAAATGGTGCAACCCCTTTGGAAAATGGTATGGAGGTTCCTCAAACAATTGCAGATAGATCTGCCATATGACCCAGCTATCCCACTGCTGAGAATATACCTAGAGCAATGGAAAGCATTAAGTCGAAGGTATACCTGTTCCCCAATGTTCATCGCAGCACTCTTTACAATAGCCAAGAGTTGGAACTAGCCCAAATGTCCATCATCAGATGAGTGGATACGGAAATAGTGGTATATCTGCACAATGGAATACTACTCAGCTATAAAAACGAATGAAATACTGCCATTTGCAACAACATGGATGGACCTTGAGAGAATTATATTAAGTGAAACAAGTCAGGCACAGAAAGAGAAATACCACATGTTCTCACTTATTGGGGGAGCTAAAAATAAATAAATAAATTCACACACACACACAAAATCTGGGGGTGGGGGTGGGAGAAGACTTAACAACTACAACTCCTTGAAGTTGATACAAAAAGAAAACAGAAAGGACGCTGTGGGGGGGGAGGGGGGAGAGGGAGGGGGGAGGCGGGTTTTGGTAATGGCCCACAATAGTCAACCTCATTTTATATCGACAAAAGAAAATTAAGAAAGAAAATAAAAAGAAAAAAAAAAAATAAATCAATGAAGCAATCCATGCCATGTGCTGTCACCCCAGTAAAGAGATACCATGTCGTGGTAATCTCCAAGCAGGGTCATTAAGTAGGACAGTCAGTGAAGACCTCTCTAAAGAAGTGGCACTTTGGCATGATGCTTATATGACAAAGTTCTGATACACTAGTCCAGTATGTGAAAAAAACACTTAAACATTTAAACAGCTTTCCTTATTTTACACCATTGACTTTAGATGATAATTCATAGTTCTTCTAAGTGGCAATACTGGCATGTATTAGCATAAGCCAGCTGGAATGTCTAATATTAGGAGCATGTTCCTGGCCTTGGTTTTATCTTATTTTTTTAAAGTTTTGGAAATATCTGAAAGAGAACAATGCTGGAATATACTTTTAGTCCACATCACTTGTGGGCCTAAAGCTAAGGCTTACGTTGAGAATTCAGAAGAGACTATGCCTATGCAACACACAGTTTTTTACCCTAGAATCTTGGGTGTAAAAAGTCAGTCATACAACTAATATTTACCACTCATCTGCTAAAGCAGGTCAAGACTACGCAGGAAAGAAAGTGTGTCAGGTGTGGCCCCTGACTTCACAGAGTTCCTTAGCTGCTTTGAGAGTGATGATCAGACAAGGACAGACAAAAATAGACACCAAGTGAAGGGTCCACACAGCTGGTGCTAAGCAGGATCAGAGGAGGAAGCTGACAGAGGTCAGCCCAGCTGTGTGTTACAGGACAGTGCAGTCACCTCAACAATCACAGCAGCTCCCCCTCCACGGCGTGTGCAAACCCCACCACCGTCATGGACTTGTGAAACAGACAGATTCAGATGCTACCATACCTTTTTGAGCCTCATTTTCCTGCATGGGAAGAACATATTTCCCCAAGATGTTCTGAGGATTAAACAAAACAACATATAGGAAGATGCCTGAGATGGTAGCTATGCAATAAACGTTTGTTTTCTTCCTTCTGTCTACACTGAACGGGCCCCCACTCTTGTCATTCTTTCTGTTCAATGCCTGTCCTTCCTCCACCATCTCAATACTCTGTCCTTCGCTGGACATGTTTTGAATATTTTTTACCTTCAAGGTCTCAACATCGCTTTCTTCACCTCCCCGGTGAATAATTTCTAGTCTAATTAGAAATTAAATTATAATTTTTCTTACTTCAACCATTTCCTTACAGACAATTCACCAATGATGCTATTTAATGCTTATCACAAAAATAACATACCTGAATTAGCACTGTTTATATGAGGAAGAAAATAAAGAGCTGCATATATGAAGGCTTTACAAATGCTGTCTGAGTTTGGCAACAATGAGTATGAAAACAAAAGAGAGAAATAATTAAAGCATTTTTGCAACACTCCTTTGAAGTATGCCCTTAGGTACTGTTGATGAAAGTGAAACAAAATAAAAGCAACTTTGTGGTTTAAATTACAAACTCGATGGAATAGACCTATTCATCCAAGTATACAAGGACTTTCATTATATTTAAATGCTTCCTAAAATCTTCCTCCAGATAGTAACAGAAAAGACTAATAAGGTAAAAACTTTCCCTGGAGATCTGGGGGACACAACAATTTAAGGGCAATAAATTTGTTATGGCTCTTATTTTCTTGACCTTTTCTATAGGAGGTAATGTGTACTCGTTTATGAAATAACGTAATTTGGTTTAAGATTACATACAATGATTTAATATGACATGTATTTTTTCATCCTTTGAATTGTCAAAATAAAGAATTGAAAAAAAAATAATGGTTGCTTTATGCCACTAGGTTTCTGATATAAACTGTCAACTTGCATTGCACTAATTTGCATTTCTATCTAGAGAGTACAAAAGTACTATCTTTCTTAACATTAGATAAATCTGGATATTTTTAGCTTTTTAAAATCTTTTTTTCCAAGTTCAAGTGTGAAAAATTGCATCTTGTTGTTTAGTTTCCTTTTACGAGTACAAAAGTACTATCTTTCTTAACATTAGATAAATCTGGATATTTTTAGCTTTTTAAAAATCTTTTTTTCCAAGTTCAAGTGTGAAAAATTGCATCTTGTTGTTTAGTTTCCTTTTACTGCATAAAGTATTTAATTTTTTTTTGTAGTTAAATCTGTCTTTGTGTTTTCTGGGTTTTGTGTCTAGGTAAGTCTTTCTTTGTTCCAAGAATATTAAAGCATTTTTCTCTTTCTTCTTATACCTTCACAAATTTCTTCTTCTTTTTTTTTTTTTAACTTACTGGTAGCAGGCTGTTAGGGGATGGAACCCTTGACCTTGGTGCTAGAATACTGTGCTCTAACCAACCGAGCTAACTGGCCAGCCTCTCTTCTGCTATCTTTAACCCTTTAATCCATTGAGAGTTTATCTCCATTCATACCCTAAGCTAAGGATGCCTATATTGTGTAATGATTAATAGCATGAGCCCTGAAAGAAGACTCCTTGGTTTGCGTTCCAGCTTCACAGCTTACTAGATGGGTGACATCTGGAAAGTTCCTTAACTGCTCTGTCCCTCAAGTTTCTCAACTGTACAATGGNGAGTACAAAAGTACTATCTTTCTTAACATTAGATAAATCTGGATATTTTTAGCTTTTTAAAATCTTTTTTTCCAAGTTCAAGTGTGAAAAATTGCATCTTGTTGTTTAGTTTCCTTTTACTGCATAAAGTATTTAATTTTTTTTTGTAGTTAAATCTGTCTTTGTGTTTTCTGGGTTTTGTGTCTAGGTAAGTCTTTCTTTGTTCCAAGAATATTAAAGCATTTTTCTCTTTCTTCTTATACCTTCACAAATTTCTTCTTCTTTTTTTTTTTTTAACTTACTGGTAGCAGGCTGTTAGGGGATGGAACCCTTGACCTTGGTGCTAGAATACTGTGCTCTAACCAACCGAGCTAACTGGCCAGCCTCTCTTCTGCTATCTTTAACCCTTTAATCCATTGAGAGTTTATCTCCATTCATGCCCTAAGCTAAGGATGCCTATATTGTGTAATGATTAATAGCATGAGCCCTGAAAGAAGACTCCTTGGTTTGCGTTCCAGCTTCACAGCTTACTAGATGGGTGACATCTGGAAAGTTCCTTAACTGCTCTGTCCCTCAAGTTTCTCAACTGTACAATGGCGATCATGATAGTTTCTACTAATACAATCATGTAATTAAATGAGTTAATACATAATAGTGTAGTGTATTACAATAGTGTTAATATTGTGGTGCATGCACACACATACACATACGCATGCACACACCCCTCATTAACTAGTTTAATCTTCACAACAGCCTGCTGCCAAGGTAGTAATAAAGTATTTACAATAGTGCCTGGCACTGATCCTCTGAATGTAACCTGCTTTTGCTGAGTTTGGAATTTTTAGGAATTTCTCTTTGTCACTAGTGTTGTAAGCTTCATGATGACGTGTTTTAATGTGAGTATTTTTTCAAAGACTTTATGATTTTTTTTTCAATGAAAAAATCAAAATCTCTCATTTCTGGGAAGTATTTCTGAATTATTATTATGATAATTTTTTGTTAATTATTTCTCTTCTGTTTTTTCTGTTCTTTCTCTCTTTCTTCCACCTCTGTTCTCTTTTNGGAGCGCCGCCGCGCTTCCCAAGCGGCGCACTATCCAGTGTGCCACCGGGCCGGCCCAAGCCTTTAATTTTTAATAAATCATTTTTATTTTACTTTCACTCCATGAGAGAACATATTTGAAATACATTTTTATCAATTTTTTTATGTTGTTTTAATGTAAAAAGGCTAAAAAATATAAGTTTTAAATAATAATGACACATTGCCTGCTCTGGTGGCACTGAAAACATGCAGAATAAGGAAAAGACTGAGAATATAGACATGAAGTCCAGGGCTAGTGCTTACCAGCTCACTTTGGGCCATGTAGAATCACATATCAAGTAGCAGTATGCTAGGCTCATGATGATACTGATTGTTAATACTTACTGAGTGTTAACAATGTACCAGCAAGTGTCAGATGTTTCACTTATGTTGATTTATTTAATTCACCCCATAACCCTACAAGGTAGGTGCTCTTATCTTATTCTTAGACACTGAGGACACTGAAGTTCACAGACACTAACATTGGAACTCAAGCTGCCTGGCTCAAAACTTCACTGACTCCCAAAAGGTTAACTCTACCCTGCAGCACAATGGCCAAGGAAGTGGGCATGATTTTGCAAACAAAAACATATTTCAGAGGCAAAAGTACAAGGCAAGTGTTAAAACTATTTGTTTTTCTTTTATCACTACTCAGTTATCTAGATTTTTCAAAAGAGCACAGCATGATCTGACTTATTTGCATTTCATTTTACTTTTCTATGAGGATATTTTTCTTCCAAAGGTCTGTATCTCTTTATATGTTTTACTTCCATTTCATAATTATGAAAGTCAGAAACGTTAGTTTTTATCTTTTGTTTGTTTTTATATGTCACAATCATTTAATAGAATAGAATGCTAAATCTTAGAATAGAAAGTCATGATCAATAAACCATCTGCATGGTTCTTACATTATGTCTATGACAATGAATTGGCTAGTGTTACAAAATTTACTCTGTATTCACTACTGCAGTAGAAGGTGAAGAATATTTTATTGCAAACCATTTATGTTTACATAATTAATAACACCTTCTTAATGTAAATTCATAAATCATATAGATTGCTTTTCTAAATCTTAACTAAGTCAGCGACAGGAACAGTTCATGTTTGCTTGAGTCTTTGTGCCTTTATGCCTGCACACAGGTCTCTGTAACTCTATCAAATTTTATAAAATTCTGGTACTGGGAAATCTGGCTAGTTCTATTGGGGAAACATATTGGTTTAAGCTCTTATCTACACTATATATAAAAATAAATTACAGAGACTTCAAGAAATAAAAAAGAAGACGTTAAAGAACACTGGAAAAAATTTAGGAAAATAGTTTGAACTGTGGCAGTTTTTGAAGTACATAAGCAGTTGAAGTTAAGATGAAGGGTCCTTTGTCATTTTCAACACACCAAGTCTAAAAGCATCAAATCCTGAACATAACTCCTCTAAAACTTGACATCATTCAGTCCTGTGGAGCCTTAATTTTCATGTGGCTTTCTCAGGAAAGGGTCGTGCGATCTCCTTTAGTAGCTACCATTTTAGGTGTTAGTTAATACTTTAGCCTGGATTCACTGAGGGGTCACGATAGTGGTGATGGATGAGTTTGAAGTGCTTTTTAACAAAACCATTTTTGTTAAAAATTTTGTAAGAAATAATACTATGACAAAGCCGTGTGATGCAAGTTTTCTGTTTCCTCTGCTTTTGTTGGATATGTGTATATATACCAACATATCCACAGTTCAGGTTGGCAGTGCTATCATCTAATGATTGCAACTTTGGATCTTCAGTCATATAAGTTTCTTTTTCTTTTTTTCTTTTGTCTTTTTCCGTGTCCGGCAACGGATTGCAACCCTCAGTGTCGCCCCCACACCAGACCGGGACCGGCAACGGGATCGCAACCCTCAGTGTTGCTCCCGCGCCTCGCTCAGTGAGTGAGCGGGAACCGGTCTGTATGTGGGATCCGAACCCTCGGGCGGGAGCGCCGCCGTGCTTCCCAAGCGGCGCACTATCCAGTGCGCCACCGGGCCGGCCCTTCAGTCATATAAGTTTCTGACATGTCAAAATGAATAGAATAAATGTTATTGTTTTTGTAAACAGATTATTCCAAACACAAACCCTATGAAACGATCATGAAAGAAGTTAGTAGAGAGGAGGAGAGCAACTAAGGTAAGGAACAGGCATCTGTGGAAGCCAGGAGCGTGATGTATAGAAGGAAGTCACCAGGAAGATGATGATAAAACAGAAGGAAGGACAGTCCTGCTTCACAGTTAATCTCCTCCTCTTCCTTTTACTTTCTTTTTCTACTTTTTTTCTCTCTCTTTCACAGAAACAAATCTTTTTTTTTTTTTTGTCCTTTTTGAGACCAGCTGCACCACGCTCAGCCAGTGAGCGCTGTGAGCGCACCGGTCATCCCTATATAGGATCCAAACCCGCGGCGGGAGCGCTTCTGCGCTCCCAGCTCTACACTCTCCCGAAGTCTTCACAAATCTTTTGAAAGATGGAAGTAAAGCAATTCTTGGCACCAAAGATGAAGAGGGTTTGTTTTACCTTTATTATATTTTCAAGTGCATGTGTAACAGTTCTGGGAAAATTAGGCTGCTAGTGGCTTTAGAGTCAGATAGGCTTGTTTCGGATGCAGGCTCAGCCTTATCCTAGCTGCGTGCCCCACGGCAAGTTCCTTTGCACACTAAGCTTCAGTTTCCTTAGCTAGAAAACAGCAGTGACACCTGACTTGTGAGAGTTTAATAAGATTGTATATTTAAAGTTTCTGGCGTAGGCTGTTATAGTTAGCATCTTGCATGAGTTTGGACCTATCACTTTCTGCAGGCAGGAGGAATTATATAGGTGGTTCTTAGAAAGAAAATAAAAGGGAGAAGTTGGATGAAGTAGTGAAAGAAATGGCTGGGAGGCCAGAAGCTGAACCTTGAGTACCACTGATGCCCACAGATGTACTTGACTTAGGACATGAGCTGAGCTATAGCGCTGACATTCAAATGTTCCACACAAATTTAGGATCAGGACTGAGATGGAAAAATCCTATACCTTTTAGAAGTTTTGTAGAGGAACTGTATGGGACACATAGGAAAGTGATATGGAACATACTTTGGGGTGTGACAGACTTGAGTTTGGGACCTGACCATGTAATTTAAGCCTTAGGTTCCTCTTTATCTGCAAAATGGGATTAATACGAACAACTACCCCAGAGCTGTGAAGATTAAGTGAGACAACGTAACTAAACCCATGGGAGAGTAATGCCCAGTACAGTGTGTCAGTGACTTCTGCTTGCTTGCCTTTTATTTGAAATTTGTGTGGTTTAATTTACTAGACAATTAGATTCTGATGGCAGGGGCCAAGGAAAGACATCCCTCCAACCCCCTGAAGGTTCTCTGAAAAATCAACTAATAAACAGATTAATATGAAGAAATTTTATCTAGTCATTGTTTTATGAGACACAGGGGCCTTCAGAATGAAGACCAGAGTCATAGGGAAAACTGTAGAAATGTGACTGAACAAGAAAAGTATGATCTAAGGTTCATAGGCTGGGTAGGGAAACCCACCAGGGCTGTCTGTTTAGATTCTTCTTGGCCTCTCTGTGTAGCATTTCTTCCTCCAGGGCATGGGGCAGGACTCCTACTGGAACAGGAAGGAGTCTTAAGAACCACACTCAGACAAGGCAGGTTAGAGAATTTCTTTCTTGCCAGCTCCAAGACAGAAAAGCAGGGGTAAGAATAGAATATAATTTTAGTCTTTATGGGTGGTTTTGGGGAAAAGCAACTCTGGTTTCTATGACGCACCCTGGGAAAGGGATTCTACGTTATATGGCTTGTCTCAGGGGTGAATGAGGCTGAGAGAAAAGAGGGCAGAAGAAGGTCAGAGGAAAATTTTGCTTTTGAGGTTGCTTCTGAGGCCTTCACTTTGGGGTGTTGCTATCTGAGCCTCAACATTATAAATTAAAGAAATATTTTTTTTCCAAAAATGGAGGAGGAGGGTAAAGATGAGTTGCTCTGGGGTTCTTGGTGGTGTGTGCATGACAGCTGAGTGTCTTATAGCTGTAACAGTCTCTATTTCTTATTGACAAAGAATGAGGGGCTTTTCAAATGAAGAAAACCTTTGTGCCTCTCCAACTTGACATTTATCCATTGAATAGGAGAGCAAGACCAGGTAACAAAAATGTGGCTATCACCAAAAAGTAGTATTTCAAAACTGAATCCATCATTCTTCCCTACCCAATTTTCCTTTCCTCCTATACTTCCTATTCCAGTGCACGCACCCATCAACCTAATAGCCCACGTCAAAGAACTGGGAGCCACTCTGGTCTCCTTACTTTTCCAACATCTGCCTTCATGCCATCAGCCATCAAGTCCTGTGGAGTCTACCTCCTTAATAACTCTTGAATCCACACGTTTGCTTCATGCTCACTACCTCTACCTTGAATTTCTCAATAGGTTTATGGCTGCAGCCATCCAACTGGCCCTAATGCCGACAGTGTCCACCTTTCCCTAATTTGTTCTTTGCCAGAGTAATTATGGACATCTGGTGATCTCTCCCCCCGTACTTTTTTAGGGTAAATGCAAACTCCTTAGCATAGTATTTAAAGTTCTTAACGGTGGTGCTAAGGGCACGACTTTGGCGTTCTTTAGTTAACTCCCACATACAAAAATCCATCAGTTCCACTCCTCTCCAGCAAAAATCTACATGAAAACCTTGTTTTTGCTGTGCAAATAATGGCTTCAACACAAATCCTCCAGGGTTCCCTTTTAACCAGATTGTTAGCATTAACAATCTTTTGTATATTTATATGAATATATATACTCACACATACACACATATATCTCCCCTAAGGACTCTGTGATTTGAAATGTGCTCACTTCTTATCTCTTTCCAGTTTCTTCCTCCACCCTCTGCTCTAATGGTCCCATTAGAATCCTACATGCGGTTTTCAAAGAAAGCAGTTCTATCAACCATGGAATGGGCTTCTTCCTCTACTGGGAAAACCCACCTTCACTCCACCCTCACTTCAACTTTTACAAGGCTAATCCCTATTTTTTCTTTAAGAATCATCTAGAAATCCCTGCACACCCCTCACCCCCATCCCATGTGCCTGAGTTAGGAGCCAGTCCACTGTGCTGTCTTAGCACTACCTGCATACCTGTATCTCCTCTTTACGTTTATGTCTTCTCTATAAGGTTACACTGAATTTGAGGGGAGAAAGCTTATTTACCTTTGTGTCTCTGGACTGTGGTAAAATGCTAGGCACACAGTATGCCCCCAACAAATATTAATGAATCAAATTATGAAAAATGGATGCAGCAGCTCACTTCTATGTGCCTGGTCCTGACTAAGGAGGAAATGATAATCCATTCTAAATTTAAATTTTAAATAATAATATAAATGTGATTGTCAAGTGTATGGTGTAGCTGTAAACATGTCAACAAATGTAATAATTTAATTTTTTTTTTTTTTATTTAAAGAGACATAGACTTAGTGAGTAATTGAGGAAACAAGACCTATGCTGTGAAGGTTTGCTGGTAGACAATTCTCCACAAATGTCTTGTATTTCTGCATGCTTTGTGGGCAAAGACATTGACTGCCTTTGTTCTGGCTTATCTACACAAGAGTATTTGCAGAATCATCAGCCTTAGAAGATGAAACTAGCATCTCTCTCTGGAGCAAGGGGAAGATTTGTNGCCTGGTCCTGACTAAGGAGGAAATGATAATCCATTCTAAATTTAAATTTTAAATAATAATGTAAATGTGATTGTCAAGTGTATGGTGTAGCTGTAAACATGTCAACAAATGTAATAATTTAATTTTTTTTTAATTTAAAGAGACATAGACTTAGTGAGTAATTGAGGAAACAAGACCTGTGCTGTGAAGGTTTGTTGGTAGACAATTCTCCACAAATGTCTTGTATTTCTGTATGCTTTGTGAGCAAAGACATTGACTGCCTTTGTTCTGGCTTATCTACACAAGAGTATTTGTAGAATCATCAGCCTTAGAAGATGAAACTAGCATCTCTCTCTGGAGCAAGGGGAAGATTTGTTTACTCCAGTGCAATAACGATAATTTCTACCCCTGAGGCAAAGATCAGGCTGGATTATTGCTGTTTATAAAATATTGGGGTTCCCTAAACTTGTGGCTCCTCTCCTGCAACACAACCTACTTCAACATGTAAGCGACACATGATCCTTTGCATCATCCTGTGGGAACTGGGGCTCAGAAAACCATCACAAATGCTGATACTCTGGTTAATGCTATTGCTGTGAGTGATGAACTGCCCATTGTCTTTGACCCAGGAGTCTTATGTCTTCTGCCCCGTGAAATCGTGGCAGGCTAACTTAGCTTGCAAGTAGGGCAAAATCTCAGACTGTTCACAGTTGTTGACAATGTTCATAAATAGTGATGTTTAATGAGTCCCAAGCTAAGAAATTGCCTTTGAGTTTTTTTTTTTTTTACATTTACCCATTATTTAGTAAGAGTCTACTAAGTTTCAGTGAAATTCCTCAATCTGAAATACATACATGCCTTAATGAGATAATTTATATAACAGTGAGTGATTGGATAGTTTCCAAGAGAGAGCCGAATAACCTCATGATATATGAAAAAGAAAGAATCAGTACAATGTTGTTTTCACTAGAGAACAGAAAATTAGGTAAATGGCCCTCTTATCACTTATATTCATAGGATTGAAATATATTATTAATCACAATGAATTTCCAATAAGGCAGTTCACCTGGGAAGAGTTGTTTAAATGATTTCTCATAAGGTATATAAATTTTTGTTGCAGCTGTTGTTTTGATGGGGAAAGTCTCTTCTTCAGAGGATTTTTTTTAACAATAGCATGCTGTCAACTTAAAAATGAAATGGGACAAAAAATCTGAGCGCTCCTTTGATTGTCACAGGGAAGAAAGAAACATTTATTTTTGACAAACACAAAACAGGGAAAATGAATGATCCCTGTGGCTTTAGAATCAAGCTTTTATCCTCTAATAGCCATTGTTAAAAAGAGTGAGGCGTGTTTTAATTCCGAATATGGAAAATTGTTCTCAAAGATCTGCTGCCCCTTAAAATTGCTCCATGAGACTATTGCTGCACCACAATAGAGTACTTTTAAAGATGGAAAATAAAGAGATTACAGGGTAAACAGCCTACAAGCTGTGATGGTTAACATTCAGAGGATGATTCACTAGTAAATGTATCTCTTATCAGAGTTCTTTTGTTAAGATAGTTTCTTTTTGTCCTCCAAAACAGACAGTTGAACCAAAGTGAAAAGATGCAGACATTGTGTATTTTAGTCTATCCTCCTCCTGGCTGTTAGAATGTGTGATAGGAAGCAGAGAAATGTGGCCCACTTAGGAAGTGTGGTGCAGGGGGCTTGAGCAGCAAGCTGAGAATCAGACATGCTTGTCTCATTGATAACTTTCATTTACTGACTTTCTCATGACTTGAGGCTATTTTAACCACTACGTATAACTTTCATAGCATGGTTGACACAAGATTCTATTGGCAAAGATGTGAGTGGCCAATGCTATTCTGATATTTGGAAACTTTTGAATGATTTGTTTTTTTAGTTTAATAACAATAGGTTCTGATGATGTTTATATATGGCATCTGTATATTTAAAGTTGCTATTTAACACTTCTTTAAATTTATGAATGGAAAGATACTCAATATAAAAATAATAACTTTAAGGTTAAACATATCTCATATGTTCATACTTTGTGCTAATCTACGCACCATATGGAGAGAACTCAATGCTTGGAGGAGGCAGCTCGATTCTTGCTTGAGTGCACTGAACTGTGTATTATCAGGTAAAATTCATCAATAACTTGCATAATTATGCATGGTATTCTGCCTTTTACTTTCTACTGACAATTACTATTTTAGAAAGATTCCTTAAATCTGCATATATAAAAATCTATGCAACAGAAACTACAAAACAGTAAATTTTGTTCATTCAGGTACTTGAGATTTGAGGTATTAGTGTATGAGGATACTTCAGAAAGTTCAAGGAAAAATAGAATTGAAAGATAAGAAGAATCTTTCCATGAACTTTTTGAAGTATCCTCATGGGATACTAAATGGTGGCTAAGATATGGCCTGAACGTTATTCGCAGTAGCCATGAGGTGGAAACAACCTAAATGTCCATCAACAGATGAATAGATAAAGAAAATGTGCTATATACATACTTTATATATATATATACACACACACACACACATATATACATACATACATATATACTGTATAGACATACAGTGAAATATTACTCATCATTAGAAAAGAGGAAAATCCTGCCATTTGCTGCAACACGGATGAATCTGGAGAACATTACATCAAGTGAAATAAGCCAGACACAGAAGGACGGATGCTGCATGATTGTGCTTATATAAGGTATCTAATGCAGTCAGACTCATAGAAACAGAGTAGAATGATGTCTGCAAGGAGGTGGGGGGCGAGGTAAATGGGAAGTTGTCATTCAATAGACAGAAAGTTTCAGTTGTGCAAGATCAATCAGTTCTAGAGATCAGTGGCATAACATTGTGTCTGTGCTTCGCAATACAGTATTATGCGCTTGAAAATTTGTTAAGAGGGTGGATCTCATGTTAAACATTCTTACCACAGTAATTATAAAAAAAGATCATTGCCTAAATTCTCACTAACTCCCTAGGATTATGAGTGCTATTTGGGCCAGTCGCAGTGAACTCCTGAAACCAGGATAGCAGAATTGTGAGGGGCTGCCTGCTTGTTTGAGACACAGCAAATCTGCTTGAATGAGATATTATAGTCTAGATTTTTTTTTGATTGTATGCATATTCTTCACCCATTGAGAGAAATAAGTGCTAAAATAGATGGCTATTATCCCAAGATTAAGAAAACGATACAGCTTATATTGAGCCATCTTCTTGAAAGTAAGAAATACATGGAACTCAACAATAGCAAACAAACAAACAAAAAAAGTTTACTCAGGGAAATGATACTGCCTAATATCCTTGTGTACTTGTAAGACTTTTCCTTGCTTCTAGATAAAAAGCATATTCTCTGATACCAATAATAATAGCAATTGTATGAACAAAAACTCTCTTATATGTGCATAAAACTTAAGTTTTCAATATACTTTTATACATACTATTTCTTTCCTTTTTTTTTTTTTCTTTTATTTGCTTGGGCTAGAACACAGGTCTTTATTTTTATTTATTTACTTTTTTGAATTTTTTTATTTTAACTTCTCAATATACATTGTAGTTGATTTTTGTGACCTTTACCCTTTCCTCTTTCCTTCCTCCACCTCTCCCCTCCCCCCGCTACATCATATCTGTTCACTTGTCTTAACAAGTTCAAGGAATTGCTGTGATTGTTGTGTCTTCTTCCCCTCCCTTTATTTGTTTGTGTGTTTATTTATTTATTTATAGCTACCACATATAAGTGAGAACATGTGGTATTTCTCTTTCTGTGCCTGACTTGTTTCACTTAGTATAATTTTCTCTAAGTCCATCCATGTTGCTGCGAACGGTAGTATTTCATTCTTTTTTATAGCAGAGTAGTATTCCATTGTGTAGATATACCACAGTTTCCTCATCCACTCATCTGATGATGGACATTTGGGCTGGTTCCAACTCTTGACTATTGTGAATAGAGCTGCAATAAACACTGGAGTACAGGTATCCCTAGGGCATGATGATTTCCATTTCTCTGGGTATATTCCCAACAATGGAATAGCTGGGTCATATGGTAGATCTATCTGTAATTGTTTGAGAAACCTCCATACCATTTTCCATAAAGGCTGTACCATTTTGCAGTCCCACCAACAGTGTATGAGAGTTCCTTTTTCTCCACAACCTCTTCAGCACTTATCGTTCTGTCTTTTGGATATTAGCCATCCTGACTGGAATGAAATGTTATCTTTGAGTGGTTTTGATTTGCATTTTCTGGATGCTGAGTGATGTTGAGTATTGTGTCTGTTGGCCATTCGTATATCTTCCTTTGAGAAATGCCTATTCGTCTCCTTTGCACATTTTTTAATTGGCTTATTTGGTTTTTTTTGCTGTAAAGTTGTTTGAGTTCCTTGTATATTTTGGATATTAATCCTCTGTCAGATGTATATTTTGTAAATATTTTCTCTCACTCTGTTGGTTGTCTTTTCACTCTGTTGATTGTTTCTTTTGCTGTGCGGAAGCTTTTTAGTTGATATGATTTCATTTGTTTATTTTTCCTATAGTTGCCTGTGCTTTTGGAGTCATATTCATGCAGTCTGTACCCACTCCAACTTCCTGGAGTGTTTCCCCTATGTTTTCTTTAAGGAGTTTTATTGTTCCAGGATGTATATTTAATTCTTTAATCAATTTTTAGTTGATTTTGGTATATGGTGAGAGGTACAGGTCTAGTTTTATTCATCTACATATGAATATCTAGTTTTCCCAGCACTGTTTGCTGAAGAGGCAGTCTCTTCCCCAGCATGTAGACTTGGTGCCTTTGTCAAAGATCAGATGGCTTTCAGTGTATGAGTTGATTTTTGGGTTCTCTATTTGATTCCATTGATCTTTTTATATGTCAGTACATGCTGTTTTGGTTATTATAGCTTTGTAATATAGTTTACAGTCAGGTAGTGTTATGCCTCCAGCTTTTTTTGTTGTTGTTCAGGATTGCTTTAGCTATGTGTTGTCTTTTGTTATTCCATATAAATGTCTGGATAGTTTTTTCCATTTCTGAGAAAAATGTCATTGGATTTTTGATGGGGATTGCATCGAATCTATAGATCACTTCGGGTAATATGGACATTTTCACAATGTTAATTCTTCTGATCCAAGAGCATGGTATATCTCTCCATCTTCTTGTATCTGCTTTAATTTCTTTCAACAGTAGTTTGTAGTTCTTTTCATAGAGATTTTTCACATATTTGGTTAACTTTATTCCTAAGTATTTTATTTTTGGGGTGGCTATTGTAAATGGGCTAGGTTTCTTGATTTCTTTTTCTGCATGTTCACTGTTGGAGTATAGAAATGCTACTTATTTTTGCATGTTGATTTTGTATCTTCATAAATCATTTTGCTGAAATCATTTGTCAACTCGAAGAGTTTTTTTTTTAAAGGCTTTAGGCTGTTCAATATATAGGATCATGTCATCTGCAAACAGGGAGAGTTTGACTTCATCTTTTCCAATCTGGATGCCCTTTATTTCCTTCTCTTCTCTGATTGCTCTGGCTAGTACTTCCAATACTATGTTGAATAGGAGTGGTGACAGTGGACATCCTTGTCTAGTTACTGTTCTAGGATGTTATTGGCAGTGGGCTTATCATATATGGCTTTAATTGTGTTGAGATACTTTCCATCTATACCTAGCTTGTAGAGAGTCTTTATCATGAATGAATACTGAATTTTGTCAAATGCTTTTTTGGTATCTATAGAGATGACCATATGGTCTTTGTCTTTGCTTTTTATTGATGTGGTGAATCACATTTATTGATTTGCCTATTGATTTGAACCAACTTGCAGCCCTAGGATGAATCCCACTTGATCATGGTGGATAATTTTGTGTATTTGTTACTATATTCTGTTAGGTAGTAATTTTATTGAGGATTTTTGCATGTATATTCATCACAGATATTGGCCTGTAGTTTGCTATTTTTGTTGTATCTTTGTCTGGTTTTGGTATCAGGGTGATGTTTGCTTCATAGAATGAGTTTGGGAGAATGGCCTCTGTTTCAATCCTTTGGAATAGCTTGTAGAAAATTGGTATCAGTTCCTCTTTGAAGGTTTGGTAGAATTCTGCAGTGAATCCATCTGGTCCTGGACTTTTCTTTGTTGGGAGCCTTCTGATAACAGCTTCAATCCCTTTTATTGTTATTGGTCTGTTCAGAATTTCTATATCATCTTGGCTCAGTTTTAGTAGTTTGTATGTGTCCAGAAATTTATTCATTTCCTCAGGATTTTCAAATTTGTTAGCATATAGTTGTTTAGTAGTCTCTAATGATTCCTTGTATTTCGGAGGTATCAGTTGTAATATCACCTTTTTCATTTCTAGTTTTTGTTATTTTGGTCTTCTCTCTTCTTTTCTTAGTTAGCCTTGCTAAAGCTTTTTCAGTTTTATTTATCTTTTCAAAAAACCAACTTTTTGTTTCATTGATCTTTTGTATCATTTTTCGGGTTTCTATTTCATTTAGGTCTGCTCTGATCTTAATTATTTCTTTCTGCCTACTAACTCTGGGTTCGGATTGTTCTTGTTTTTCTAGATCTTTAAAGTGAAGTGTTAAGTTGTTTATTTGCCATCTTTCCATTCTTCTGAAGTAAGCATTTAATGTGATAAATTTCCCCCTTAATACTGCTTTTGCAGTATCCCACAGGTTTTGGTATGATGTACTGTTATTTTCACTAGTTTCAAGAAATTTTTTTTTTTTTCGTGTCCGGCAACGGATCGCAACCCTCAGTGTCGCGCCCGTACCGGACCGGGACTGGCAACGGGATCGCAACCCTCGGTGCTGTGCCCGCACCTCGCTCAGCCAGTGAGCGGGAACTGGTCTGTATGTGGGATCTGAACCCTCGGCGGGAGCGCTGCCGTGCTCCCAAGCAGTGCACTGTAGCAGTGCGCCACCAGGCTGGCCCAGTTTCAAGAAATTTTTTGATTTCATGTTTAATTTCTTCTTGGACCCACATGTCATTAAGTAGACTGTTGTTTAATTTTCCATGTGCTTGTATAGTTCCCAGAGTTTTGTTTGTTATTGATTTCTAATTTTAATCCATTTTGATCAGAAAGAATACATGGAATAATTCCAATTTTTTTGAATTTGTTGAGATTTGCTTGTGACCCAACACGTGGTATATCCTGGAGAATATGCCATGAGCTGATGAGAAGAATGAATATTCTGAGGTGTTGGATGGAATGTTCTGTAGGTATCTGCCAAGTCCAATTGGTCTAGAGTGTAATTTAGATCTTGTGTTTCTCTATTGATTTTTTGCTGGGATGAGTTGTCCAATGTTGAAAGTGGGGTGTTTAGGTCCCCTGCTATTATGGTGTTAGTTTTTATCTCATTCTTTAGATCTAATAGTGTTTGCTTTGTAAATCTGGCTGCTCTGACATTGGGTGTGTATATATTTATGATTGTTATGTCTTCTTGGTGGATAAATTCTTTTATCATTATCTAGTGGCCTTTATCTCTTTTTTATAGTTTTTGCTTTAAAGTCTATTTTATCTAATATAAGAATAGCTACTCCACCACATTTTTCATTTCTATTTGCATGGTATATCTTTTTCCATCCTTTCACTCCTAGTCTATGTGTTTCTTTACAGGTTAGGTGAGTCTCTTGAAGGCAGCATATTGTTGGGTCCATCTTTTTAATCCAGTCAGTCAGTCTGTGTCTTTTGAGTGGGAAATTAAATTCCTTTACATTTAGAGTTATTATTGAAAGGTGTTGATTTACATCTAGTATTTTATTGATTTTTGTTTAGATGACTTAAGTATCTTTTGTTCCTTTCTTTCTGATTTTCTGTTTGTCTTCCGTATTTGTTGGTTTCTTTGGGTAGTAGATAAACTATTTTTTTTTCTTTATTATTAGTACTTTTGTTTTTTGGTAGGTTTTGTTCTTTCTTGAGTATTCATGGCAGTGATGGTTGTTTTTCAGGTGTCAAACCCAGTACTTCCTTGAGAATTTCTTGTAAGTCTGGTCATGCGGTAGTGAACTCCCACAGTTTTTGTTTGTCTGAGAAATATACTATTTGTCCTTCATTTTGGAAGGATAGCCTTGCTGGGTAAAGTAATCTTGGCAGGCAATTTTTGTTCTTCAGTATTTCAAATATATCATCCCATTCTTTTCTGGCTTTTAGGCTTTCTGATGAAAAGTCTGATGTTAGTCTGATTGGGGCTCCCTTATAGGGGACTTGCCACTTCTCTCTTGCAGCTTTTAAGATTCTCTCCTTGTCTTTGAGTTTTGCCAGTTTGACTATCACATTCCTTAGAGAGGACATTTTTGGGATGAATATGTTTGGGGATCTTGGGGCTTCCTGAATCTGAAGATCTGTGACTTTCCCTATACCTGGGAAGTTTTCTGCTATTATTTCATTGAATATGTTTTCAGTGCCATTTCCTTTTTCCTCCCCTTCTGGAATACCCAAGATTCATATATTTGAGCACTTAAAGTTGTCTGTTATCTCTCTTAGATTTTCTTCAATTTTTTAAATTTTTTTTTCTGCTCTGCATGTGTTAATTCAAACAGCCTGTCTTCTGCTTGTTCTTGCCTACTGGTTAGACTCCCTGTGGTGTTTTTTACTTCACTGAATGAATCCTTCAGCTCCACAAGTTCTGCTGCATTCTTTTTCAGGGCATTGGTTTCCTTGTACATTTCTTCTTTCAGGTTCTGTATCCTTTCCTCATTTCATTGTGTTGTCTAGCTGAGTTTTCTTGTATCTCATTTAGTTTCCTTAGAATTGTTGCTCGAAATTCCTTGTCAGTCATTTGAAGGACTTCCTGTTCTATAGGATCCAGAGCTTGAGAGTTATTATTTTCCTTTGGTGGTGATGTACTTTCTTGATTTTTCATATTTCTGGTATCTTTCCTTTGGTGTTTAGTCATTGTGGCAGGGGGTATCACAGTCCACTCAGTCCACCATGATGTCTGGCCTGGATCCTGGAGGGACTGCCAATTCTGGACAGTGGGAACTAGTCTAGGCTGGGGGTCCCATGGCACCTGCCTTTCCAGTGTGGCTAACTCGGGGCATGTGGGGCCAGTGGCTCTCATGCCTCTCTGGGTGGCAGACACTGGCCTGGGCTGGGGGTCCTGTGGTACCTACCTTTTCTGGTGCAGCTGACTCAGGGTGTGTGGGCCTGGTGGTTCTCAGGCCTCTCTAATTGGCAGGGACTGACCTGGGCTGGAGGTCTTGTGGTGCCTGCCTTTTTCAGCATGGCTGATTTGGGAAGTGTGGGCCTGGCAGCTGTAAGGCCTCTTTGGGTGGCTGGCACTGACCTGAGCTGGTGGTCCTGTGATGCTTGCCTTTTCTGGTGCGGCTGATTCAGGGCTATACATATTCTTTCATTTAACTCTTCCAATAGCCTTGTAAGGGCAGGCCAGATGACAATTATCACTCAGATTTTGCTGGTGATGATTGGAGTCTTATGTGACTATCAGTGGTTATGCCACATTCAGGAAATGTGTGAGAGTTCTGTTCTCCTCTGCACATAAAGTGTCAAATGCAGAATGTTTTCCCTTTGGGGTTTTCTTCAGGTTCCTACTGATGGACAGTGTGGTAATTTTTGCTGAGATCTTTCTGAGGTTCTGGCTGATAGACTTCATTCTGATTTCTCCTAGCTATCCCCCTCCCCCCAGTCTGGAGAGCGGGACAGGGGGATAGTTAAAGCAACACTGCTTGACCAGGCAGGACAGGCTGGATTCCTAGGAATATCAGTAATAAGAACAGTGTTGATTAAACAAACTTCCTTAGGCTGAGACTTGATCTGGAGGTCAGTGTGTTTGCTCCTTAGGCTAAGACTTGATTTGAAGGTCAGAATGTTTGCTGCTTAAATACATACCTTATGGCTTATGATAACATCTGTAATGCCAATCTCGAGTTGTTTCTGCAGACAACAAACAACTACAAACCTGCTTTGAAGCATGCACACCTGGACCTTATGGTGCTGTGGAAAAGATCAGTTAAGATACCAGAAATGATAACATTGACCTCACTACCAACAATCAGATTCACACAGGACTCTGGGGACCCCCACTCATGATTTTGCTCTATAAATGCTTGTGATTTTAAGTTATCAGGGAGTCTGGAGTCATAAAAGTTCCTTTGACTACCATAGGCTCCTTCGAAGGGCATTCAAATAAATGCTAATTTTTAACACTGCAAACTTTGCTGTGAGAGATTTCTGAGATATATGACCCACCCTCTCAGTTCGGTAGCAGTCCTGTGTTCTACTTGCCTTGCATTCAATGCTCAGGAATAGTTCCAACACCAGTGGCCCCCAAATTGCCCTCTAAAACAGTCTAAGAGTACAGGGTTCACTTGTAGACTGATCTGGGTTTAAACCCTATTTGTCTTTAATGAGAAGCTACTTAAAGTCCTCATGTTTTGCATTTTTAAAACAGGAGATAATAATAGATACCTCATGATTTAGGCTAAGCAAAAAATATTTTAAATAAGGTAATGCAACTGATATTCTTTGCACAGCACTTACTCCTGTAACTGTTCCATGCACGCTAGTTGTTAATGTTTATTAACGTGGAGGAAGATACCCCAAAGTAACAAATCTTCAACCTTTTTGGTCACAAAACATAGTCCCTGCACTGCAACTCTGCTTTAATGCTGTGTAGTCAATTCATTAATTTGCTCATAGGACTGTGATTTATTTATAATGATATGTGCAATCACATCTTTCACTTTACATAGTTCCTATTATTTGGAAGAGAAACACACTGCACAGGAGATATAAAAGGGTAAATTCTGTTGGCAGAGAGACATATAGGAGCAGCTGCTGTCACTTCTATGTCATTTCTAGATCAGGAGATTTGGAAAGGGGCTGGCAATCCCATAGGCTCTCTGTGTCTGGAATTTGGCTCTTCATCAATATAAATTAGGAGCAGCGGGAGCAGGGAGGGCTTCCCAATGGATTCACGAGCCTGTTTGATGTTTTGAAATGATCACTAAATGGACACTGAATTAAGATGTTTGGTCTGTTTCTAATACTGCCATTAGTATCACTAGACTTAGCTCTACTCCTTTGCTCTTAAGTCACAGTGTTTTACTTTCGGAAAACATAATCAGATCTGCAGAAAGTAGTATTTTCCATAAATCCTAGAGGACACAAAATGTGGGACAGAAAACACAATTGAATGAGCTTACAACTGTGAAAATCATTATTTATGTAAATGTATTTAATAAACAAAATGGAAAATAAGACTAAAGAAATTTTAACCAAATACTGAAAGCCTCAAATTACACATATATGCATGTTTATATATACATTTGTGTCTATCTATCTTGAAATAGGTATCTTGAAGAGGGTCTATCTGAACCCTCTGAAATTGCAGTTTTGTAGGTCACAAACTGGGACATATCAGAAATTTCATAGAGTTCACCCTAAAATACATATATAGAATAATGAAAAATGTGGTTATTATAAGGCTTTCTGTCACCTGTCACTTCCTATGCTTTTATTTAAATGATTTATTCTTGCAGCTCTATTCTCATGTCAAAAGCATGACCTTAATATGAAGAGGTGCAGCCCTAATCATATCAGCCCCGCCGACGTCAGACATGACTCATAGCCCAGTTATTGGCTTCCACACGAATTTTAGCACATATCTCTATCATATGAGGTTGCTTTTTATTTAAATTATTTTTCTCTGATGAGTTTCAAATCACACAAGGAATGCAAATTAGTTGCAATAAGTGAGACGATCCAATATAGCGGTGAATAGAGGCAGAATTCATTTTCTGTCCTGGTTCGATGTCACCGCTCAGGGGTGTCTGTGTCGCAGCAGTCTCTGCTTAGCGAGCCGCAGCTGGGCGCTGACGCCGGGCTGCTCCCTCCTGTCCTTCTTCCCGGTGCTGCTGCTGCCTTTACCCTTCGCCTCGCTCTCCTGGCTGCCTGAGGGCGGCCTTTGCTCTGGTCCTGGGAAAGGGAACAGAGACGGCAGCGCGGTTCCCCTTTCACTCTTGAGGGCGTCAGATGTGACCACCGTGACTTTGGGAAAAACATTAGACAGAAGCCACTACCTCCTGACCCCGTTTCACCTTTTTCTCTTATGTGGCCACTCGAACTCCGCCAGTCGCGCCATCTGGAGGGAACTTTCCTTCACAGAACCCAGGCCACTCTGCCTGCTCCTACCTCTTTCACTTGTCGTTGCACTCAGGGTCACCAAGCGCTAGGCCACGGCGCCCCCTGCCTTTCTCCCCGGGTGCCTCTCTGCTGCCAGAGCCCCCACCGTGCACTCCTGCCACCC
>NW_007726297.1:1790-4007 GCF_000696425.1 Galeopterus variegatus | reverse complement strand
AAACAGCACTGGGAATAAGAAGGTAAACGTTCTCATTTAGCACTTGGAAAAACTGAACCTGGAGGCGTTTGCATGACTTTGCCAGGGTGATTAGGTTCCAGTGAGAACCTGATTCCTGGTGTGTGTTTGTCTCCCGCATCACGACGTAGATATTCTCTATGCTCTGCTTCATGGCTTCTGGAACACCAAGAGCCTAGACGCAAAGCTTTTCTTAGGTCCACACTCTCACCATTTAACCCCCCAGATGAAGCCCAAATCGGACATTAAAAAAAGATGCAATTTTCTCTACTATCCTTTAATTTCCACCTAAAGAAAATGCCCATCAAGCTTTCCAGAGAGTTTTTTTTTCTTTCTTTACGTCTCTGGCATAAACCATGCTTCTAAATCTCCTGGATTAGCAAGTATAGAAATGTCAGGGACAACTTCTGGATATTCTCAAAGCACTGCAAGGCGATGATCCAGTCTTCTCGTTAATCATTATTTCTAATATCCCAACATGGATGTCACTTGAACGTGGAAATCCCACAGCAAAAGCTTTCAATTAATTATATATATATTTTCCCCCTTTTCTGGTCCTTCTACATTGTCACTGAAAACGATGGTTGATATGGATACCATGAATTTTGGAACTTCTCAAGTCATTTAATGTCTCTCAGATCTCAGTTTCCTCATCTGTAAAATGAAGTAGTCCCTTGGCATGTACAAGTTTGAAGTCATGTAGACCCAAAGTAGAGTCTTGACACTGTCTGTCTGGGTAAGATAACACTACTTTATACTATCAGTCAAGTGAAATGAACCTGGACCTTCCTCTATGCTACCTTGGCATCTTGAAATTCATTTCTTTGTGTGTAACTGCAAGACCAAGAATGTAGAATGCTTTGACCTCGTATGTCAGGGTTATTCACGCTGGTTATTCAAACTGAGTAGTATTCGCCTTCAACTGTGCAGCCCCTCTTGGGGCAGGTGCTGGTAAGGAGTTGTCCATCAAAGGACTTCTGAACTTTGCCTTCAGATCCTCGGAAGCTGACAGCAGCCAGTTTGCTGTTAATGTCTCGGTCATTGCTATTGACAACAGTCTGATCCAGATGGCCATTCTCCAGTTCTGCATGGCATTTTGTTCTTAAAGCTTTTTCAAAAATATACTAAATGTGGTATGATTTATCATCCCCCAAAAGGGTCTTTGATGGCAGGGTGACAGTACGGTATTATCACTATTAATAGTTGGGGTACACTTGGTGGCATACAGTATAGGGTTAAAAAAAATGTTTGCAATGGAACTGAATTACCCAAGATAAAAGTTGTGAGAGGAAGTATGCAACTTTGGAAACACAAACATAGAATTACCTTTACAGAGAGGGCTTCTCTGGCAACTCTCTCTGAGATTACAACCTCTATAACTCAGGTTCCCTTTACTCTGTCTTACCTTTCTTTATGGCATTATCTCTCTTAGGCATTATATTAAATATATTCTGATATATATAGGTATCTATATCTATCTATCTGTAGATAGATAGACAGACAGATAGATATAGATAGATATAGATAAAGATACACACACACACACACACACAAAGCTACTTCAAAAAGTTCATGGAAAAATATGCTTAAAAGATAATACAAATCTTTCCATGAGCTTTTTGAAGTACCCTCATAAATATAATTCTTTTTTGTTGCTTGCCTCCTCTTTGCTAAAGTATGCTCCACGAAGACAGAAACTATGCATGTCAAATAGGAGATGTTCAATAAATATTTATTTTGTTTTGATGCATAACATAGTCAAGGTAATTTAAATGGCAGTAGGGTATTCTTTCTTAAGGAAGTCAGAAGATCCGAGGTTCTTTCTGACTTTGCTGTCTAGTAACTGTGTGTTCTCATCACAAAACTGGAAAAAAATGAGCAAAATTGCCTGGAATTTAAGCACACATCAGAATCACCCAAAGAGTTTGCTGAACACAGACTCCTGGGTGTATTCCTAGAAATTCTGATTCAGCAGGTCTGGGTGGGGCCTGAGGACTTTCATTTGTTTTCTTTTTAAAAATTTAATTTGTTTTTTTAATTGACAAATAAAATTATATATATATTAATTATTGCCTTGAGTTGAATGTCCCATCAAATCTTAGTTCCCACTTGTAACAATATAAGAGGGTGGGAAATCCTATTATGGTAATTGCAAGGTGGGGCCTTGAGGAGGTGATTAGGTTGTAGGACCGTGACTAG
>NW_007726297.1:0-639 GCF_000696425.1 Galeopterus variegatus | reverse complement strand
GCAAACAAGGACAATTTAACTTCTTCCTTTCCAATATGAATGCTTTTTATTTCTTTTTGTTATCTGATTGCTGTGGCTAGGATTTCCAGTATGATGCTGAATAAAAGTGGCAAAAGTCTTTTCTTGTTCCTTGAAGAAAAGCTTTCAACCTTTCACCACTGAGTATGATGTTTGCTGTGGGTTTGTAATATATGGTTTTTATTGTGTAGAGGTACATTCCTTCTATACCAAATTTGTTGAGAGTTTTTATTATAAAAGGATGTTGAATTTTCTCAAAAATNCCTTCTTTTGAGAAATGTCTGTTCATGTTCTTTGATCATTTTTTAAACAGGTTATTTATTTTCTTGTTATTGAGTAACTTGAGTAATGAGTTCCTTGTGTATTTTGAATATTAGCGCCTATCCAATGTATGATTTGCAAATATTTTCTCCCAATCTCTAGGTTGTCTCTTTACTACATTAATTGTTTCCTTTGCTGTGAAAAAGCTTTTTAGTTTGATGTAATCCTATTTGTCTATTTTTGTTTTTTGTTGCTCATGATACCAAAGAAATCATTACCCAGACCCATGTTATGGAGCTTCTGCTGTACTATTTCTTCTAGTAGTTTTACAGTTTCAGGTCTCTGGTTTAGGTCTTTAAT
>NW_007726296.1:897410-898838 GCF_000696425.1 Galeopterus variegatus | reverse complement strand
GGCACTCGCCGCTGCGCTCCCAGCGCCGCACTCTCCCGAGTGAGCCACGGGGTCGGCCCTGAACTGTACGTTTTAAATGGGTGAATTTTATGGCAGATGTAAAAAAAAGAACCCTAAAAGTGAGTGACTGAGCAGGGCACATGCTGGACAGAACATCTTGTGGGAGCCTCTGCAAGCTCAGCACAGCCTGATGGCTGCCTCCTCATCTGGGCACTGTGCCCCTGGCCACCCTGCACTGTTGGCTTTCCAAGTACATGACAAAGGTCGTCGGAATGAACTTGGTGCCCAGGCTTGATTCACTGCAGCCTTGTTTGCAGGGGAATTTCCTGGACACCTTCTTTGTGGTTTTTCTTTTTAGGTTCCTAACCCATCTCTTCTGGTCCATTCATTCTTTTGTTTATTCCTCAAGCATTTATCGAGCACCTACTGTGTACCAGGCTCTGTGCTGGTCTAGCCCCAACCCTCAAAGAACAAACGTTTTATCAGAAAAACAGACCTGGAGAGAGTAAAAAGTGCAATCTGATGGGACGATCTCATTGTCAATCTGACAACTATTTATTGAGCACCTACTACATGCCAGGCCTATGCTAGGGGCTGGGGAAATTGCAGAGCCGTGACATGGGTGCACGGATGTGGCCATACGGCCCAGCTTCACATCCTGGCTTTGCCGCTGACCTGCCGCGTGTCCTCAGTGATGCTGCTTCCTCCCTGTGATGTGGCGATGAATGTGGAGTCTGCATTATGGGGCTAGTATGAATATTAAATGACTCCCTGTCTAGGAGTGCTTAGAAGTGCCTGGTTCCCACCAAGGGTCAGGTGGCATTAGCTAATATCATCATCATCGTTGTGGTTAAGCCGTATGTGAGCAGCCTGGGGGAAACAAAGAGGGCGGTGGACTTCCGGCCTGAAAGAGACTCAGAAGGGCATGACAGGTAGAGGGGACAGCTTGGGCAGAGGCTTGGAGGCTGAGCAGCCATAGGGTGGGATGCACAGAAGAGGTGGTAGGAAGAGGAGACGGACATGGGTCCTGCAGACCCCTGGGGCTGAGGTTCTCTCTGCTCTGGCCCTGTATCTTCTTGTGTGGGGGGGCTCTCCCTCCAGGCCCCCAGCCACCTCACAGCCTTGACATCAGAAGAGGCCTCTGGAACCAGCACAGGGGAACGGCCAGTGGTGGCAGAGAGTGGCTGGGGCAGAGCTGGATGCAGCTGCTCGGGGTCACGTGGGCAGGAGGTACGGGCCTCACGGGTTTCTCTCACTCTGTTGTCACTACCTCTATGAGGCAGGCGTGTCATTATCCCCACTCTACAGACAAGAAACCTGAGGCTCAGGGAAAGGAAGCACCTGGTCAGGGTCACCAGCCAGTGAGTGGAGGTGTGGAGGTTCAAACCCCACATCCCAAGCTGCCACAGCAGGGCAGGGTGGGGTGGG
>NW_007726296.1:868832-897329 GCF_000696425.1 Galeopterus variegatus | reverse complement strand
CTACCTCTATGAGGCAGGCGTGTCATTATCCCCACTCTACAGACAAGAAACCTGAGGCTCAGGGAAAGGAAGCACCTGGTCAGGGTCACCAGCCAGTGAGTGGAGGTGTGGAGGTTCAAACCCCACATCCCAAGCTGCCACAGCAGGGCAGGGTGGGGTGGGGAGGTTGGGCAGGCTTCAGCCAGGGTTAGGGTTAGGGTTTATTAAGATCGAGTTACACGCGGGTTAGAACTTCCTGTGAGTCCTGGGAAGCCCTACCCCTTCCTGGACCTCAGTTTCCTTCTCTGCAAAATGAAGCCAGCAGCACGCAGCTCACCTACCTTGTTGCCCAAGGAGCGTCTGAGAGCCCTGCACAGCATCCCAGTGTCCCAGCCGGACACCCAATGTCTGTGTGAGTCACACAAAGCCTCTGCTCTCGGGACCTCGGGTCACAGATGGGGAAACGTGATTTCTAAATCACTCTCATCTTGAAAATGTGCTCCTGAGCTTGAACCCTGGGGGCTCTGAGGAGAGGGTTGGGGTTTCTGTCTGGAGGTGAAGCTCCTGGGCTTGGTAGGAGTATGGTTGCCAAATTTAGCAAATAAAAATAAAGGATACCTATTTAAATTGGAATTTCAGATAAACAGCAAATGCTTTTTTAGTGTAAGTATGTTGCATGAGATATTTGGGACATACTTATACTAAAACAAAATTACTTGTTGGCCGTACGAGGTTCCAGTTGAATTGGGCATCCTGGGTTTGATCTGGCAGCCCTAGAGCGAGTAGGCTTAGTGTCTGCCTGCACAGCACTGGGCCCTGGTCTCTCTTCACCAGGAAAACATGGCCCTGGGAAACTAGGGGCTTTGCAGGCAGGTTTAGGAAAGTTAGAGGAGAAACATATCTCCCCCTCCAGCATACTCCCACTTCTGTTCTTATTGTTTTGAACTCACCTCTGTGGTTGGCCGAGAGCTGGCACCATCCTCAGGGAGAGACACGATGTCAGGACATGTTTATCTGACGGGCAAGCTCCCGATGGCTGTTCCGGTGTCTGCAGCCAGGGTGTTGGCAGGTGGAGCAGGCAGCTGGGGCCCTGGCAGGCTCCAGACGCCAAACTATGTGTACCAACCCCTCCCACTTGCCACCACCCCACCATGACCTGAATCCCAAGGACACCCCTGGGTTTGAGCCCCTCCCTGCCTCCCAGGAAAGGCCATGCCCTGCGATCCATCCTATGACTTGAACAGGGTCTTGGGCACTCCAGAGGGGAAGAAGCCCTTCTCTCTCTGAGTCCCGTTTTCCCCACCTGTGAAATGGTATTTAATTACTCTGACCACTCCGGCCTGGAGAGAGGATTTTCTAAGTCCTCCAGACCTGGTGGGCAGCAGTCTATTCTCTGCCCACCTCCTTCTGTCCAGCCACAGTGCCCACATGGAGTTCCTTGAGTGTGTCCTGTCCCGGGACAGCTTCCTAATTTGCGGCACCCTGTGCAGATTGAAAATTGGGGTCCCTATTCAAAAGGCAGCAATAAAGTGTTATTAAAAGGACTAAGATATAAACATTTCCATTCTTCCGCCATCGTTCTCTTGGTCTGTCATGTGTTTTGTATTTGCTGTCTAATGTCGCTCAGGGATACTCATGGCGGCCTGCGGCCCTTCCCAGCCTCCCTGCTGGGGCAGGTCCCTCACGGTAGGTACCTTGATCCCCTACTAGAGTTGTCCACCAAATGCCTCCAGTGCTGCCAGCTTAAGGTGAGAACGGCCACCACCTTGCCCTTCCCTGAGACGCTGGGGGCACGCATGCCCAACCCTGACCCACTCGATACCAGTGCCCAGACCCCTGGCAGAAGGCAGCAGGGGTCACTGAGAGGGACCTGGGGTGCCAGAGTATGGGATCATGGGTGGAAATGTCCTGGAGAGGTGGCAGGAGGTTGGACCACGTGCGAGCAAGCTGAGCCTGCAAGTCCCCTGGGCACACTCCACTGTCCCATCAGATTTCACCTACAAAACACAGATTCAAAAACAAAATTACTACAAATTACAAGAGGGCAACTGGGAGCTTTAAACCCCTAGCACAGGGCCCTTCTGAGTGACAGCACTGGTCCCACACCATGAAGGCAGCCTTGTCCTGCTCCCTCCTGCTTTGTGGGCTTTGCCATGCTGTTCCCTCTGCTTGGATGGTCTTTCCTGGCCCTCCTCCCCAATTCACTCCCACTTAGCATCACCTCCTCTGGGAAGCCTGCCGGGATCTCCCAGCCTGTGTTATCCCTTCCAGACTCATGCCACTCACGTGTGTGGCCCTCGTCCCAGCTTGCAGCATGTCTGTGTGCTCCTTTGAGTCATTTCTGCCCACCCACCAGACTGGAGGCATCCTGAGAGCAGGGACTGGATTTGGGTTCTTCAACCTCAGGTGTGCAGTGCCTCTCACATAGTAGGTGCTCAGTCAATGTGGAACGAGCTATTACTGAGTGAATGGCCCAGTGGAGGAGAGAGTGTCCAGCCCAGGCAGTGGAGACAGCAGGGCACAGGCCCAGGGGGGTGAAGGGCCCAGTGAGCCTGGAGAACTGTCCTGATGGGCCACAGGGCACATGAGAGGTGCTGGTGGGAGATGAAGCGAAGTGTCCTGTTGGGGTCAGACCATCAAGAGCCTGGGATGCCAGGCTGAGGGTCCAGACTGTGTCCTGGACAGGGCATGGTCCCTTGAAGGGGTTATCATCAGTGGCTTGATCTGGTCACTGCTGTGCCAAGGCCAGATTGGAGAGGGGTAAGACTGAGGCAGGAGCCCAGGGGAGGCTGACGTGAATGCCCAGGTGAGGGGCAGAAAGAGAGAAAGAAGAGCCGAGTGGTTAAGTGGCCGAAATCCCTTTCTCTGGCGTGGGTTACAGTGAGGTGCTTAAGTATCACGTGGCAGCTGAGCCCCATCCTGTGGGATTATTCCACGCTTGTGCACGGGTTAGGCCCTGAGCAGGGGGAGACACACTAGCTGGGTGCCACCTCCGCATCCCGTTGCTGCCATGGAGGTGTTCTCACCTGACCAGGCTTAGTGTTGAGTCTGGGAGGGTGTGGGAGCGCTGGAGATCATGCTGGCAGCTGGAGAGGAGGAGGAAAGAAGATGGGCAACATGATCCAGGGAGAGAAGGTGCCTCTGAGCCTCAGCCTGAGGGTTGCCCTTAAGATGGAGAGATGTTCTGGTGAGGCAGAGATGAAAGAAGATGGGCAACATGATCCAGGGAGAGCACATGATCCTCTGAGCCTCAGCCTGAGGGTTGCCCTTAAGATGGAGAGATGTTCTGGTGAGGCAGAGATGAGAAGGGAGTGAAGGAGGCGGCCACGGAGGGCAAGGACTGTAGGCCAAGGGCGACAGGGGATAGCATCTGTCCTCTCTGAGATTAACCAACTGTCTCAGCTTGCAGTGACTTATCAGACGGGCAAGAGCTACTGAGAAAGGGAGAGACTCTAGGCTGACCTGGAGACCCTGGGCTGGACTGTCCTGGTGTCAACCACGGAGCACAGCTGACCGTATGGAGGGTGGGGGGAGTTGCCAGATGCTGGTGGGAGAGTTGGGGGTCAGTACACAGTATGTAAAAGAGAGCTCTTAAGAGGAGTTGAACAGTTTAACAAGCATGTGCCAGGCACCATAATGGGGCATTAGGAGACAGAACAACCAGATGTCACTTCTGCCCTCAAGGAGTGTCTGGTCTTGAGGGGCAGAAACAAGTTACTTGCAAGGCAAGAAAGGACATTCTCTCCAGAGAAAAGCCTGTGTCTGGGGGAGAGCCCACAGCTAAGGGACACGTGGGTCAGATGCCTGGCTCTGCAGTGGCCGAGGGGCAACCTCGCTGGGCCTCAGCTTCCTCTCTGGACTACAACAGGGGTGCTCAGCCTTGAGCGAGCATCAGGATAGGGGAGGGTGTGCACAGAGACTGCAGGGCCCACCCCTGGAGCAGCTGGTCCCGGGAGGGGCCGGGCCCGTGGGATCAGAGACCACACCTGGAGAAGCAATGGCCTGGTGTATGGGCTGCCAGGGAGTGTTTGAAGCACACACCCACGAGAGCCCTGAGAGGGATGAAGGGTGCAGTGGGGAGCGCTGACTCCCTGGCCCACCAGTGGCAGCCCAGCCACCTCTGTCTGCCATTCCCCCTGCGTTCAGCAATCACGCATTGAGCCAGCCCTGGGTTGGGCACTGGGGACATCAGCAGGGTTCAGATGTGGTTTGCCATGTGCCCTCTCGGCCCTCCATGTCCTCGTCTGTAGACGGGTTGCTGTGGGAGCACAGCGGGCAACCCGGTGTCAGGCGCCTCCCTTCGCCCTCCAGGTAGCGGGGCAGGCTCGGTCACTCATAGCTGTTAAATGGAAATTACCGGATGCCCCAACAGACCAGACTAAAAACCAAAATGGAGTCACCCCTGCTAAGTTCTGCGTCACCTGGGTTGTGGTCTGACCTTCCGAAAAGTCAGGAGAGAGAGAGAACAGCCGATTTCCCAGACAGGCCAATTTAAATCTTCAGCAGGTGCAATGACGACGTCCCTCTGCTTCAGTCCTCACACAGCAGAGACAGCCTGAACGTCTTGGTCATTTTCCTACTGTTCTCTTTCCCTGTCCCCACCCTACAAGAAAAGTAACTTTGAATGACCAATCCACTTTTTGTTCTTTGTTTCTCCTTCCTTCGGTCTTTTCTATCTACAGAGCATTTGTTATTTGAAATAAACCGTGGGGCACTTCTCTGACTCCGTTGGATGCTGTTTCCCGGGTTGATCCTCACATTTGGCTCCCAATAAACTTTACAAAATTATTTCTGCCTTGACAGCCTGAATTTTGGTTGACATAGCCAAGGACCCAGCTGGAAAGGGAGAGATACTGGGCTGACCTCCAAGGCCCCTAAACCACAGGCACGTGGCTCCCCGCTGGGGAGGAGCAGACCAGGGTCAACCGGCCGCCAGGATCCTGGCCTCTGGCTTTGGGGTGGGCAGGAGAACATTTGCAGTTACAGACCCTGGGACAGAGCAGGGGCTGTCTGGGGTTTGCTTATCTCTCTGCCCACTCCTTGCATAGCCCCTCGGGCAGGGGTCATGGGGTGTTGTTACCGAATTCTTCTCTAAGAAAGAACCCCTTGTCAGGACGCCTGGGGCTGGTGGGGCAAGAGAGTCAACCCCCATTTGCCATCCAGGAATGGTTGCTGAGGGTGGGGCGGCCCACTGCCAATTCCAGGGGCTTAGTTTTCTTTTCCCAAGTTCTCTTTCCTTCAGCAGCAGCTACCAGGAAGTCACATGGGTTCCTGATGCTGAAATCCTGTGCTTGGCATTCGAGGTCCTGGGAATCCAGATCCTCCTCCTTCTTTTCTCTCATCTGTGCTCCCCAAGCCCAGCAGGGCTGCCCCAAGCCAAGACAACTGTGTCTGCCACTCAGGCCCTTTCTTTGCCACCTCACAGCCTCTGCTGGGGCCTGCCCTCTGTAGCAGTCTGTCTCTGTAGCTTATAACAGAATGCCTGAAACTAGGTAATGTATAAAGAAAACAAATTTATTTCTTACAGTTTGGGAAGCTGGGAAATCCACAGTCCAGGGGCCACATCTGGTGAGGGCCTTCTTCTGGGTGGGAGCTCTACACAGAGCCTTGCGGTGACACAGGGTGTCACATGGTGAGAATGGCAACAGCTCTCTCATGGTGCTCCTTGTAAAGCAGCCAGTCCACACGCATGGCAACTCTTCACTCCATGAGTGGACAATCCACTCATGCAGGCACAGTCCTCACGATCCAGTCACCTCTCAAAGGCCCCACCTTACAAATATCATAAGCAGATTTCCCACCCTCTCAACGCTGGTACAGTGGGGATCAAGTTTCCATCACATGAACTTCTGGGGACACACGTGACCTCCACCTGCCTTGCCTTCCCTTCATGCAGGCGTGACCAGCAGTCCCAGTTTGCCCAGGACTGAGAGGTTTCCCAGGTGCAGGCCTTTCAGTGCTCCAAATGGGAATGTCCTGGACAAACGTCCCCTACTTCAGTCTGTCCACTCCACATCGAGGCCCCCACTCGCTCACAGATATATGGGGACACAGACGGAGAATGGGATAGAAATCCAGAGTCAGCCACTCTACATGGACCATGGTCTCGGCTCCTTTGTCTGTGGTCACAAGGCCTCTCTCCTGGGCACAGTCTCTCTCCTGCTGCCCATTGGTGGAGTCTGGGGCCAGTTTTATAGAGAAAGAGGCAAGTCTTAGGGAAGCAAGAGGGACAGAGATGGGGCAGGAGAGGCACCGCGGGTGCAGGCATGGCGCGGAGCTGCCGTCCCGCCTCACTGCTGCACAGCCTTAGATGAGCCGCTCCCGCTCCGAGCCTGGGCCCCCAGCTGCAAAGCAGGCGTATGACACCATCCTTTTAAGGGCATCGACACCTGACAGGTCATATTATTACGAGGTGTAACCGGAAGCCTGCAGCAGAGGGAGGGTCTAGACTCCTGCAGCCCAGCGCCCTTGCTCCCCACACACTCAGGACATGCAACTCTGGGCCCGACAGAGAGAGCAAATGGCCCCTCTCAGGCACCGAGACCACCCCAGGGAAGGAAGATACAGCCAGTCTGGGCTGACCCCATGCCTCCTGGGGCTGTCAGGAGAGGCCTCTCTGAGGAGGTGAACTTTGACCTTTGAGATGAGACCCAAAGAAGGAAAGGAGCTAAGATCTGGGGGAAGGGCATTGGAGGCAGAGGAAGAGCCACACAAAGGCCCCAAGGTGGGACTAGCTGGCTGTGCCCTGGGCCAATGGGGCAGCGGCATGAGACAAGGTCAGGGAGTCTATGTGGTCAGGTCAGGCAGATGTGGGTCTATAGAGGTACATGCCCCACTGCGGGTCGCAGGGCAAGCTCGGGAATACAAGGCTCAGGCGAGGTTGTGCGAGGCTGGCAGCCACCCTCTGAGCCCTGAAACCTGGGCCCAGCACAGTGTTGGAGTAAGTGGGACTGAAGTCATGTTGGGACCTAAAACCACATGAGCCATAGGCAAATTTTAAAAAGACACAGTATTTTTTCTGGCATTCATTTTTCTGAGTTCCCTCTTTTCCCATGGTTATTTGATATTTTGAACATTGGTTACGGGGCCAGATGACATTTACATGAATGTAGAATTGTTTTCCAGCCAGCCGGGAGCTGCAGACTTGCATCGAGGCATGTACTATCCCGCAGGACCCTGAGATAAGGACAGGAGCAGAGACCAGGCCTCCCTCGCCCTCCTGCTTTTCACTTCCCACGCTCCATTCCCTCAGCCTCCTCTTTAAAACCCCTCAGTAAATCTGAGTCCAGGAAATGGCTTTAGTCTGGCCATTCTCCTGCAGCTTTACCGGGGAGATGGGTTAACCCTACATCTCTCCTCAGGTCACCAGTATTCCTGAATAAAAGCAAACTGTCCATTTTCACCAACATTTGACTTTTCAGTTGTTTGTTTACTTTTGAAAGGGGCAGGCAGTCAGACCTGTGCCCGGTAACAAGAGGATGCTGTCGCTCTGATGATCATGGACCAGCGGATGCCAGGGTCTGAGGCATGGTCCCCAGGCTCCAATTCTCTGCTCTGCTAGGGCAAGGAATTCAGTTCTGACCAAGGGAAGATGCAGCCTTGAGATGGTGGACATGTTGCCCCCAGCAGCTCCAGAGCAAGGGCCCAGCAGCCTTGAACAGGGAGCAGATCCCTGACTCCTGGGACTGGCCAACATAGGCCGTCAGAAAGGGCCAGCTACACCTTTAGTCCTGGAACTGGGTTCCAAGTATTCCTGGGTAATATATCATATGTCAGCAAGATGTGAGAGCAAAGGTCACTGTCTCTGGGGCTGAGTGAGTTCTGCTGTCCTCAGGAGAAGGTGTACGGCCTTGCACCTACTACCCGCAACCCACCACCCACCACTCACTCATTCACTCGCTCCGCTGTTCATTCATTCACAAAACCTCAATGGAGAGCTGGGCTCCAGCTCCAAAATGAGTCAGATCCTATTTGTAGCCACAGAGCCTCAGATCCCATCAAGACTCATACCAAAAAAAAAAAAATCACAAGAGGGACTTGACTAAGGGACTTGAACTAGGGCTAGGGACAGTCTGTTGGAGAAGGGGGAAGACATTCGGGCATCAAGGACCACTGTGCAAAGGCTAGAGCAGGATCAGGGCCACCCACCAGGTGTGACTGCATCACAGGGTACAAGCAGCTGTGGAGGGTTGGAGAGTGGATGGGCCATGAACAGGGCCAGGGAGCAACTTGACCCCTGGGCCCAGGCCGTCACTCCCTTTAGCAGCTCTGGCCCTCCCCTGAGCTCCAAGGCTGGGCGCATTGGTGTCTTTCCTCCTCCCGTGGCCAGTCCCCATAAGCCAATCCCTCTCATCCAGGGTCAGTTTTCCACTGTGGGGGTATAACCTTGCCTGCACTTGGCTTGGAGGTGCCCATTTGCCTGAGAAAGACAGAGGCCCAGGTTGCTTGATGCTGTAACAGTCCCTCCTGCCCCAGCAGAGCCAGGAAGGGCAGCTGAGATTGGGCATTTCTACACTTTGGTCATTAAATACGTCCTGAACTCAGGGCTGGGCCCCTCGAGGTGCTCGGTGCTGCTGATGGCATCAAGCAAGCAACACGGGGCTTATCCCCCTCCCCAATTCTTAGATCAAGGGAGGGAAAGGACGCCCTTCGAGGACTCCCCGGTTAACTGAGAGGTTTTGCCTGTAATGTCTTTACTTTCCTTCTCAAGCCCTCCACTTTCCCAGTTCAGCTGAGTCTCACCTCACTGGAGTAACATATATTAACAGGGTATTAATGTCCATTAAGTGGTAGCTGAAAAAGAAGACGGTAACTGATAAAGCCCTTCGAGGACTCCCCGGTTAACTGAGAGGTTTTGCCTGTAATGTCTTTACTTTCCTTCTCAAGCCCTCCACTTTCCCAGTTCAGCTGGGTCTCACCTCACTGGAGTAACATATTAACAGGGTATTAATGTCCATTAAGTGGTAGCTGAAAAAGAAGACGGTAACTGATAAATTGTTAACTGAGAAGTAAGACGTTTAGTGAAAACAAAGATGTTAGCTGCTAATTGCAACATCAGCTAAAGAGCAAGTTAACTGATCACCAAGATGTGAGCCTGTTGATCTGGGCTGAAAGTGAGGGTTGGCTGATCACCAAAATGCTGGCTGAAAAATTAAGCAGATAACTGGGGATAGTAAGATATTAATTCAAAAGTAAGATTTCTACAACTCGATAGTAAGATGACTGCCCAACTGTTGAAAGCAGCACCCATGTTCACAGTGGCATTGTTGATAACAGCCAAAAGTGGAAGCAACCCAAGTGTCCACCGATAAATAAACGAATAAAGAAAATGTGGTCTGCACACACCAAGGAATATTACTCAGCCTTGGAACGTAAGGAGATTCTGACACAGGCTGCAGCACAGAGGAACCTTGAGACACTATGTTGAGTGAAATAAGCCCGTCGCAAAAGGACAAATACCATATGATTCCATTTATATGAGGTACCTAGAGCTTCAAATTCATAGAGGCAGAAAGAACAGTGGTTTCCAGGGGTTGGGGGGAGAAGAGAACGGAAGTCAGTGTTCAACGGGCACAGAGTTCCAGTTTGGGAAGGTGAATAAGTTCTGGAGGCGGATGCGGGGATGGTTGCATGACATGTGAATGTACTTAATGCCACTGAATTGTGCACTTAAAGATGGTTGAATGGTAAATTTTATGTTACGTACCTTTTGCCACAATAAAAAAATAATAACCCAATTTAAAATGGATCAAAGAAATCTGATAGCCAATGAGCACGTGGAAAGATGCTCAACTTCTCTAGACAACAGGGAAATGCAAGTTAAACCACAGTGAGCCACCAGTACACACCCTTAGAAGTCAAGTGAAAAAGACTGTGTCGGGTGTGGAGGAGGAGGAGGAACAGGGTGTGAACCGCACGAGCACCTGGCGAACAGGTACAAAGTTGAATATCCAGTTCCCGTTCAATCCAGCAATTTCACGCCTAGGTGGGGATAGCGAGTAGAAATGAAAGACGTGGCCACACAAAGACCTATACCCGAATGTATATAGAAGCTTTATTCCCAATGACCCCAACCTGGAAACCACGCAGATGTCCCTCAGCTGGGGAAGGGGTTAGCAGATAGTGGTGCATCCATGCAGAGGACGTGATCAGCGACGGAAAGGGACAAACTGCTGAGCACACAACAGCAGGATGAAGCCAGACACAAAACAGTACACACTGCTCTGCTCCTGTGAGCACGTAAATGCAATAAACGACAACCCAAGTCATGCTGCCACCTGACGGGTTCACTGACCATCGGGGTGCTCCTCTCCTTTCTCCATGAGATTCCAGAAGTTCTAAAATCTTCTCCAGTCCAAAGCAATGGACACTGGTGGCCCTACTATCATTCCTTGGGTACTTACCGTGTGCCAGACTAAATGTGCAGTAATGGGGGAATGACAGGCCGGGGACAGTGGTTTCCAAACCCATGACGTGGTTATTTTCATCCTCATTTTAAAAGTACGGTTTCCGAGCCTCAGAATGGGGATGTGACTCGCCCAAGGCCACTCAGGAAGCTGGTGGCCATTTCAGTGTCCTGATGAAGGCTTTGTTCACACAGGATACGTCAAGTTACACTGGGATCCTTCATTCCCCAGGGGAGTGCCCAGCCTTCCAGGGGACACCGACTCCTGCACAACCTATCTTTGTCCAGCTTGGAAAGGCTGAAGGTGGGTGTTATCTTTCAGGGCTGTGGGGTTTCTTTCTTTGTGCTGGGAGGCTCCAGGCAGATGCAGAGCCGAGGAGGCCAGGGAAACAGGAGTCTCCAGATAAAACATCTGCTGGGATGAAGGGCTAGGAGGTGAGCTGCACCATCACATCCCACTGGACGTGGGGACCTGGTTAGTTGCTGGATGCTCAGGAGGTGTGTCCTCAATAATTAGGGGCTGTTGTGGGGGGTCACATCCCTGAGACCCATGGGCCTATGGCCCTGGTGGAGAAGGCTGTGGTGACATGGCCAGGGTTGTCTGCCACACCCTGGCTATGACCTTGAGCGAGGCTTTCTGCTTATTTCATTTCACATCTTCTGGGCGGCCAGCCCGAAGTGCTTGCAGGGCTGGCCGGTTAGCTCAGTTGGCTAGAGTGCAGTGTTATAACAGTAAGGTCAAGGTTTTGGATCTCCATACTGGCCAGCTGCCAAAAAAAAAAAGAAAGAAAAAGAAAACAAAGTGCTTACATTGCTGCGGCTTGCTCTGGGAAGGCTGCATCCAGAGGAGAAGCCCAGGCTAGCCTGCTGGGGACATGTGGCTCAGCCAGCAGCCACTACCCCAGACCTCAGCAAGGGTGTCTTTGGTGCATCAGTAGATCTCTGAGAAAAACTTCCACGTGTCAGGTGTCTGCAGAGAAAAAGACAAGCAGTTCTGTGCAGATGCGACACAGCAGATAACTGAAAGTGTCCTGTCCTGGGGAGCACGTGGGAAGACAAGTCTTAACAGAAAAATTCTGCAGCTCTAGTGTATTAGTCCATTTCTGTTGCTTATAACAAAATACTTGGAACTGGGTGATTTATAAGAAAACAAAATTTATTGCTTACAGTTTTGGAGGCTTGGAAGTCCAAAGTCCAGGAACACATCTGATGAAGGCCTTAGTGGTGGTGACAGTGACCCAGGGGTCCTACGTGGCATAAAATGGCAGAAAATGATAGAGCAGAGATACTAACCTCTCATGTGCTCTTCTTTTAAAGCCCTCAGAACCACGCCCCTGACAACCATTATTAATCCATTCACTAAGGCATGGTCCTACTATCTAATCACCTCTTCAAGGCCCCACCTTTCACCTACCATAATAGGACTTCCCACCCTCAACAGTAACAGTGGGAATTAAGCTTCTAATATATGAACTTTGGGGGACACAATTCAATCAATCCACAGCATCTGGGTTGCTGACATGTGCAGCCCCATGAGGACTTACCTGGAGTTCACACCTCTCTCTGCCTTCTGGACACCAAAGGCAAAGGATCCTTGCCTTCACCTCACTGCCTGTTTCCAAAACACCCGACTAGTCTCGAAGGCTGGCAGCTCACCCACTCATTCAGCACCTGACATGAGGCCAGGCACACAGTAGATGCTTTATAAATAGTTGTTGAATGATGGGGAAGGCAAACGTCCTCATGTGCCCACCCTGTACTCTGAAACACTAAATGTAAGCTGCCCGTTCTACAGCTGGGCAGGGTGCATCCACCTGCCCCGCTAGAATGGATGGAGTGTTTGCCTCCCCCCTTAGACTGAATTGGGTGTGGCAGAGCCCCCAGCCGGTGGTTAATAATCCACTTCCTGATGTTCTAGCGTCTTCCTGATGCCTGGAGTCTGCGTGGGATGCTCAGAAAGAGGGACTGCCACACAGCCCACTTCCATTTTCACTACCTTCCTCTTCTTAGTTCCCACCCCTCCCCCCATCATGTTTCTTTCCTCATTTCACAGAACATGAAACTCATACCCAGGACAGGTACTGTGGTCACATTCGTGACTGGAAGTAGGTGGTAGGGCCAGGACTTGAACCCAGGTCTGTCTGGCTACAGCCCTGGTGTTTATGAGAACCACACCAGCTGCCACAGTGCAGGAGGGTCTTGGGACCCTGTGTTGTTTGCTGGGGTCTAAGTTGAGGATCATGCTTTGGTCTTGAAATGCTGCCCAGGATAGGGACCCTCTGGGAAGGCTGTGTGCTTGCACAGGGTCTCTGAGGACCACTTGAGAAGGGCCAGAGGAAATGGCTCCAGGCCCACAGGGACTCACAGGTTCTGCAAACAGCACTGGACAAGGAATCACTCCTTGTCACCAGCCAGACTCCTGTCTTGGCTCCACAACTAACCAGCTGCTTTGCCTCCATTTCCTTATGCATACAATGGGGAGAATACTACCCACCTAAGAGTGTGGTGCCAAGTGCTCATTAAGTGTGAGTCCCCTGCCTTGCAGACCACCAATCGCCTTGCCTCTCCTTCCTCCCGTTCACACCTACTCAGCCCATTTCTTGGGTCAAACACAGGCCACAGATTTTTCCCTTCTTTAACTTATTCAAGGCAAGTTGCAGTTGACCACAGAACAGAAAAAAATACCTGCAACAAAAAAAATCTACCCAGAATAAACAAGCCACCCAGTCCAGATGCCTTGGAATGACACATGAGGGGGGGTTTGTGTGCAGAGATGCCCAGCCAGGTACCACCCCACCTCACTTTGACCTTCAGAGGCTGAGAAAGTCAGGGGACGGCCCAGGGCTCAGAGCTGCCATCCCTGCCTGAGTTCCACCTCCACCTGTTAGCCACAGTGTGACCTTCGGAAGGTCACGTTGTCTCTCCATGCCTCAGTTTAATCCCCTGTGAAATGGGGAGAGCAGAGGCAGTGCCTGTCTGTCTGGCAATCCTCAGTGTGCCCGTCAGAGGTTCTACTGCCGGGAGAGCATCCAGCACAGCACGAGACACACAGCCAGGACTCTGGAAGAGTCAGACACTGGTGCCCTTCTGTCATCAGTGGACACTGTGGGGAAAATTCACACTGCCGTGGTCTGAAAGGACTCCCAGTCTGCACAGCCCCTTGTCACCAGCCAGACTCCTGTGACACACCACAAGAGCTATGAGCAAAGTCAAAATATTGGGGAGCCCTCATTGTCCCCTGAAAGCCTACCCAGAGCCCTGCACACAATCGGCCCTTTGTTGGTCACTGCGTTTCAGTCCTGGCAATTCATCTAACCTGTCACCTTAAACAATTTTTGTGGTAATATTTTTTAGCCTCAGTCCTCTTTCTTTTTTTTTTTTCCTTTTTGTCTTTTTTCATGTCCAGCAATGGATCACACCCCTCAGTGTCGCGCCCGTACCGGACCGGGACCGGCAACGGAATCGCACCCCTCGGTGCTGCGCCCGCCCCTCGCTCAGCCAGTGAGCGGGAACCGGTCTGTATGTGGGATCCGAACCCGCGGCGGGAGTGCCGCCGCGATCCTAAGCGGCGCACTATAGCAGCGCGCCACCGGGCCGGCCCCTCAGTCCTCTTTCTTTTTTTTTTTCCTTTTTGTCTTTTTTCATGTCCAGCAATGGATCACACCCCTCAGTGTCGCGCCCGTACCGGACCGGGACCGGCAACGGAATCGCACCCCTCGGTGCTGCGCCCGCCCCTCGCTCAGCCAGTGAGCGGGAACCGGTCTGTATGTGGGATCCGAACCCTCGGCGGGAGTGCCGCCGCGATCCTAAGCGGCGCACTATAGCAGTGCGCCACCGGGCCGGCCCCTCAGTCCTCTTTCTTCAAATGAAATCTGATAAAACATCCCACTGGATTAAAAAACTTCAAAAGGTGGCTGCCCTTGAAAGGGGATGCAGCCTGAGTCCTGTCTGCTTAGTCCCCTCCCCACCTTCAGCCGCCCATGAAACAGTGTGTAAATCCCTGCTTAAGCCCAGTAGTGATGACCCCAGCCTGCATTTATAGTGCACCTTCTGTGTACCCAGCCCTGTGCATGTTGTCTCCATCCCCTCCACTTCTCAGTCGCAGTCCTAAAATTGAGATCTCATCATCCCATTTTGCACGTGGGAAGACTAAGGCCGAGAGGCTGTCAGTAGCTGAAGTCATCCAGCGCAGATGGGTGGATTGAGATTCACACCGAAGCCTCCTGTCAGCCCCTCAGAGGCTGTGCTCTTTCCACTGTCCCACTTGAGGCATGGGGAAACTGAGGACTGGAGTGGCAGAGAGGCAGTGATGTCCTGAGGCCACACCTAAAGCTGCTGAACCCAGTTCAAGGCCAATGTGGCCTTGGTGACTTGTGGGTTGGTCAGCCGTTATTAGACACTGTCTGCGGGCCCCCCAGGGGGAGAATTTGCTGGGCCAGGTTTTATCACTGGCCTTTGCTATGCAGCAGATCAGCGTCCAGAGCAGCCAAGCCCACTCCCAAGCTCAGAGGCTCTGGGGGCCAAATGTTGCCATCACCTTTTACCTGGAGACCCAGCTACAAGGCTTCCAAGGGTGGCTGTAACAGAAGGATTATCAAGTCTAACCCTACTGTTTACAGATGGGGAAACTGGGGCCCAGCCTTCCAGCCAGCAGCCACTGGACTGCCAATGGGCAATCACTGTCACCATCAGGTTATGTATAACATAGTGACTGCACCCTCCCGACAACCCCAGCATTAAGGGAGGCACAACACAGAAGCAGCTCTGCCTGTATGCTGAGTACTGTGTCATCGATGTTCTTGACAGTCATCTCCGTCACTCTATGCAACTGCCCATCTAGTAGAAGGGGAAACTGAGGCTCCAAGAGGGAAGGTGACTTTGCACCTCTGTCTGCCTCATTTCCCCATGCAATAGGAACATACAACAGGAGCAGTGGTGTGAGGGACAGGGAGGAGGGTAATTTACAACTCTAGAGACATCCACTGAGGGTAATTTACAACTCTAGAGACATCCACTGAGAAGCCCTCCCCCCAGCAGACAGACCTGGATGCAGGACACGTAAGACATGCTTACGAGGGCATAGTGGGATGCAGGGAAGCCAGTCTCATTGGAGGTGCTTTGGCAAGTGTTTATTGAATGAGTGAATGAATGATTCTCAATAGGGCACATTAAAAATCCCCAGCCACTGTCCTTAGAGGAGCCATCTGCTCCCCTCCCGCAACACCACATTTTCTCTTCTCCCCTTTCTGTGCCTCCACTTGAGCCACCTGCCAGCTAAGCTTCTCATGTTTGGAAGTAACTGTCTCTGCTTCCCTCTGACTCCTGCCTCTCAAAGCAAAGCTGTTTCATGGTCCATTCCTTTAAGGACATCTTTCTCTTGACTGAGCAATGCGCGCTAATGCACTTACTTGGCTCATTTTTAGGGGGCAAGTTCGCACTTTGGAAGGGGTAGTCTTGAGAAAATAGAATCTGAGGACTTGGTTTGGAGTCTGGCAGCATCCAGAATTGAGACTCTGCCTGGAGCTAAAGTTAGGGCTCAGTTCATGACCAGGGTCAGGCTCAGTCTGCAGCCAGAAACAGAGGTCATCCAGGGATCAAATTAGTGCTCGGGACTCAGTCTATAGCTTGAGTTAGAATTCTGCCTCCGTTATCATTTTGGCTTAGACAAGGACCAAGATCAGATGTGAGTATACAGTCAGGATCAGGGCTTAATTCATTCCATGAACCAGGATATGGGTTAGACTATGGTTAAGGTCAGGGTCTATCTAAGACCAGGATCTGGCCTAAGTCTATGGCCAAAACTAGGGTTCAGTCTGACACGATCAGGTCTCAGCCTGAAACCCAGTTCCATCTTTAACCAGAGTTGAGACCAAGGTTATGACCAGAGTCAGGGCTCAGCCTGGAACTAGGATCAGGCTCAGTCTGGAACCAAAGCCAGAGCTCAGTCTGTGACCAGGGTCAGGACTCACTTTATAGCTGAGGCTATGTTTATAACCAGGTCACGAGAGGCATGAGGATTCAGTCCAAGATTATATCAGGGCTCAGCCTGCATCTGTGTTTAGAAGCTCCTCCATGGTTTTCTAATAAAACAAAAGAGTGAACACAGTTTCCAGAACCATTTAGCTTCCTCCTGAAATTTAGGCTCCCAGAACCAGGTGAATTTTCCTTTTGTTCCTTGAAACCTCGCTTCTTTCTGGTGAGCATTTTCCTGGTGCTGCCCACGCCTCCCATAGTAGCCTCCTCCAGGGAAGCTGCCTAGGACCCTGCCTCCCACCACCCTGCCAGGGAGCCTCCTGGCTCCAGGGATATTAAGGGAGGAATCTGTGGGAAGAAGAGAGACCTCCCATAGTAGCCTCCTCCAGGGAAGCTGCCTAGGACCCTGCCTCCCACCTCCCTGCCAGGGAGCCTCCTGGCTCCAGGGATATTAAGGGAGGAATCTGTGGGAAGAAGAGAGTAAACAAAATCTGTCACGTGGGCTGGGAGAGGCGCCCATCCCTCCTGCGTCTCCACGGGCTGAGTCGGAGGGAAACCAGCAGCGCTGAGCAGGCGATGTTGACAGGAGACTTAATGAAATCCAGAGAGAAGCGCCCTGGCAGGGCCCACCTGGAAGGAAGCCCGAGATGGTGATTAAATTAATTCTGGTGTATGTCCCAACAAGCGCAGAAGCCAGAGCCGGGCCACGGCCCATTCACCCAGGGCCCTAGGATTTTGTCATAATTACAGGGAAAAATAAGTTTCGGAACTTACATAACCCCACTACTTGGGCCCTGAGGGTTAGGCCCAAATTGTTTTTCTTTCCCAGGAAATGCACATGTTGTGAAGCTTCACCTACATACCTGGTCATCTCTATGGATCACAGGAGTGAGAGAGCATGGAGCAAGAACTTGGTTCTTGTCCCCCTTTCTCAGATGAGGCAAAGAGAGGCTCAGGGAGGAGAAGTGTCTTGTTCTGGATCACGTGATCTAGACGTAGAACTAGTGTCAAGCCCCATATTCTAGTTATCCTGCCTCAAAACCTCTCAGCATGGAGACTGTGGGCAACCAGGAGAGGGGGAACTCATTCTGTCCCGGAGAGGACAGGCAGGCTTCCGGGACTGGTGCTCTCCTTAAATGACAGGTGGGGGCTGGCCAAGCCGAGGAGGAAGAGGACACAGCACATGCAAAGGCACAGTGGCTGGAAAGGGCACAGTGTGACAGGAGGAAGGAGTCAGGGATGGGGAGGAGGTTGCAGCAGGTGATGACAAGCTCATGTGCGGGGGGCCCCAGAAAGGTCTGCCATGGCTTATCTTATTTCATCCTCCTGCAGCCCTGTTAGAGATGTTTTCATTGCCCCATCTCACAGATGACTAAACAGAAGCTCAGGGAATTTGGGTCACCTGCCCAGAGCTACACAGCCGGGCGGTGGTACAGCTGATTAGAACTCACATCTGTTGGGCTCAAAACTGCCCCAGAAACACAATTCTCTCCTGCTCTGCACCGTCCCTGATGGCTTTCCTGCTTCCTAGCTCAGCTCAGCCTGGGGTGCCAAGTCATGAAGCCGCTCCTGCCAGTGTGGAAACTGCCCGGCCCTTCAGGAGGAGGGGAGCAGGGCAGCAGCAGGGGGCCCGCTGCAGACCCCAAGCCTCTGCAGGGCTTTCTCCGGGGCAAGGAAGCAGAGGGGTCTGGGAGCCTAAGACCCCTGGTGGCAGGGAAGGGAGGCCACTGGGAAGCCAGGCACTGCGGGGGTGAGGAAGGGTTAGCCCCATCAGAGCCACAGGCTATGTGGGCAGGTGAGCGTCCCATCCCGGGAGGTATGTGCCAAGGTGTCAAGCCAGAGGCAGGAAAGGGCGTTCCTGGGTTGGGTCCTGAGAAAATCTGCACAGCTGGGTTTCCAGAAGGCCCCACCTCTCCTGGGAAAAGCCAAACCTGGCCATTGGCAATTGAGGGATGTCATAAAATTAAGCTCCAATAAGAGTCAAGGCCTGCCCAGGGGATCTATCTGCTTCTGGAAGGTTTTCCTCTTCAGATGTTTCTAGCACCTTGAAAAAGCCCCTGAACAGAACCTGAAGAAAGTCTTTATGTGTGTGGGGACCAGTCTGTGGGGTCTTATCTGGCCCCTGAGCAGGAGGCAACAGACACAGTAGCACAGAGAGGGGGAGTGGCTAGCCAGGCGTCACACAGCATGGTCCAGGTGGGCCTCCTGCAGAAGGGATGTACCAGGCTCAACTCTCAGGGTGAGGCCCTCCTGTTTGGGCCAGAAGGTCTTTGATGTCACCCTTAATCAGGAATGAGAATGTTTTCAGCTGAATGTTTCTCCAACCACAGATGAGACAGAGTGGGACTGCACATTCCAGAGTCCTGGCAGCTTCGGAGACTGTACTATGAGTCCTGCCCAGTCACCTCACCTCCTCCTGGTGGCCTGGTCCCCATCTGAGGCCCTGAGGTCTGGCTGCCAGCATGGGATGAGAACCCTGTTTGTGGCAAAAGGTGTTGGCAATATCCTAACACCTCTCCATTCCCCATCCTTCTAGATTCCCCTGTTCTCTCCCCTCAGATCTCAGCCCCACAGATATTAACCTGGGTTGTGGGGGGGTTGCCAGACACAGTGAGGACAAGCATCTCAGGCAGGGGGACAGTATGTGCTGCAGCCCAGTGGCATGACAGTGGTGTGGCCTCCTTGGAGAAAGGCATGTGTGTTCTGTGGCTGGAGCACGAGGGGTGAGTGAGGGGACCGAAGAGCGGGCGTGGCAGGGTTGCCAGAGGCCCAGAGCACTAAGGAGCTGCGTTTTATGTTGGAGCAATAGAGAGCCATGCACGCTGAGCAGGGGAGTGCCAGGCTCAGAAATATGTCCCAGGAAGCCCCCTCCAGCGGGCATCGGTGGCCAATGGATTGGATGGGTAAAAGCACAGGAGCCAGGAGGTCAGGGAGCAGCGGCAAGGGCCCAGCCCCAGCAGTGCAGAGGACAGGACAGGCTGAGCACCTCCAGAAGATAAAGAAGGACTGGCCGTGGGGCTGGCACATGTAGATATTAAGGTGCTCACTTACAGAAGAGGAAACTGAGGCTTGGAGAAAAGAAGCTGCCTGCCCGCTGGGCCGGGGAGCGACAGGGCCGGCACTGTGGACTCCAAGTCCAGTGCTGTTTCTCCTGCTGCATACACCACAGCTGAGATCACCACGTAGGCCACCTGCGGCCAGGATTTCTCAGGTGACCTTCCGAGGGCCCTGTCAGAAGTAGCATGCCTCCGCCCCCTGTTGTCTCCCAAGGCTCCCCCCAGCCCTGCAGCTGGCCTCACTCCCTCCACGGTCTGTTTCTACTCCTCCATTCTTTGGTGAGGCCCATCTCAGGAAGTTCAGGGGGCAACCTCCCTTCCTGCCTTCATGCAACCTAACCCTGCCCTTCTGTCTCCAGCCCCCCTGCCACTGTCTTAGTTTAGACTCTGCTCTTGCTTACTTGTATGTCGCTTTGTCCCCAGGTGAAGAATCCATTCATACTGTCATTTTAGTGACACCAAACTGTTCGATGTCCCCAAATAGAGCACATGTTTTCACATGGCCATGACTTTGTACTTGCCACTCTCTCCACCTAGTTCACACTTCCTGGTGAACTCCTGTTCATCCCGTGATACCCAACTGAAAACCACCTCATCGTGATTGCCCTCCCAGATTTCTGCAGGCAGAATCGGTTTCTGTCTTCTCCGGACTCTGAGGAGGTTAGTTATTTGTCTGTCCCACCACCTGAGAAGGCATTGGAGACAGAGGCCCTGTCTCATCTCTGCCTTCTCAGGACCCAGAACAGAAGCAGGTATGCAGGAGGTACTCGATTAGTGCTGCTTACAGAGATAGGTGCACATACAAACAAGTGAATGAATGACTTGATGCTCACACCCCAGAAGCACAGATGGTCGATGACAGGCTTTGATACCAGACAGACCCGGGCGAGCTCCCAGCTCTGCCTCTTGTAGGCTGGGTGCCTGCGGGGCTTCGGCTCCCTGCACCTCAGCTTCCTCTTCTGCAGACACTGGCAACCTCACTGAGTGTGAGGCCTAAAGAGCAAGTGTGGGGTTGCCGCAGACAGATACGGCCCAGTGAGGCACTTTAGAGCATGGCTGCTGAGCCCCACCAGCCTGGATTCAAATCCTGACTGACACTTATCAGCTGTGTGACTTTAGACAAGTTACTTGACTGCTCTGTGCCTCAGTTTCTCCATCTGTACATGGAGAATAATAGTTCTGACCTCATAGGGTTATTTCGAGAACAAATGAGGAAACATGTGAAATACCTGCCACAGAAAGTGGCAAGTAGTAAGAGCCAGACACAGGCTCACTGCATGAAGTCATATGCAAAGGACCTGATATAGCACTGAGCAGGGTGTGTCCGAGGACATCCCCCTACCCCATCCCCACCCATCTCCTCTCACCTTCCGTCCTGCCTGAGGCCCAGGGAAGATATGACAGGGACCACATGCAGGGGCAGGGGGCTTCTCATTAGTGGGATCATGGTCAAGGCCCCTCACAGTGGAAACATCAGTGGGCCAAACACTGTAGGATCTGCTGTTTCTCTGAGCAGAAACCCCACACAGACATCAAATTAGCCACCCACGTCAACACTGATGGCACTCGCCTCAGGGCCTTCCGTGGGTGAGGAAAATATAAAGCAAGTCTTACTGGGAGGGGGTTTCACCTTAATGAACTTCAGCCTCTGAGCTCCCTCTAAAAGCGTCTTTTAATGTGTTCCTTTTAAGTCCCAGTCAAGTGCTCCCTTCACTTGGCGAGGTCAACATTGCTGTGAGCATGATTATTTTAGTTGTTTTTTTCTCTGAGCTCTAAGTACTAGGTGATTAGCCCAAATCACGTGGTTGGATACCTTTAGCCCTGTGATGAGAGCATTATTTCTGGTTGAAGAAGGAGACTGAGGCTCAGAGAGGTTGTCAAACAAGCCCAGGGTCAATCAGCCTGGGAGCAGAGTCAGGAGTTGAGCCCGCCTGTGTCTTACTCCAGAGGCAGTTCTCTCAAACGCTGGTTCTCAGCACTAGCTACACACTGGAATCAACAGGTGAGCTTTGAAAAGTCCCAATGCATGGGCACTATCCCAGAGATGCTGATTCTGGGGTGCCAGCTGGGCATCGGGTTTTATAAAGCTCCCCAGGAGATTCTACCTGGCAGCCAGGTTGGTGGGAAAGGTCCAGGTGATAGAGGGTCCACGTTCAGGGAAAACAGGCTCAATGAGAGAGATATGACCTGTGTAGCTCTAAACCTTGCCCCCCACCAAGGATGAAGTGACCACCTGTGCCTTGTGAACTGAGCCAGGCCCTATCCCCACCTGGGTGTCAATTCATCAGTAAAGACCCCAGCCCCAGCCAAACCCAAGGTCAAGTCCCACTGCTCCAACACACCCTGCTGTCTGGCATCCTCTCATTCTGCAGATGAGGATGCCAAGGCACAGAGACATGAGGGGACCTGCCCAAAGTCACACAGCTCTGAAGGACTCAGCCTCAGTTTCCTTTCACCCCAGCCTCTGGGCAATGAGGGATGAAGGATGAAGGTCACAAACGGTATCATCGAGTCACAGCTGGAGAACCTGGTGATGTTCAACAGAGTCCACAGCAGCCCTGGGGACCTGGGACTCTGTCTTCACATCTCGGGGCAGGAAGATAACAGATTTGGGGGCCCAGAGAGGACACTGGGTTCTTTGGCAGGGCAAGTCACAGGGAATAAGGGAGCCAGCTCCCTGCAGCTCCCAATGCCAATTTAATCATTAAAGACCCAGACCCCAGCTAAATGCAGACTCAGAACTTTTGGGAAGCTCCAACTCCACAAACAATCAGCAAGGGTCAGCAGGTCCTGGGACAGAATTTCTTCCAGGAGCCCCTTTTGACCCCCCAACCACCGGCTGGGCTGGAGACTCAGCCACATCCTCCCCATCTGTCCTGGGCCCCTGTCTCCTCTCAGGGCTCAGCAGACGTGGGGGCTTTCCCAGCTTGCATTCCTTTATTAGAAATGGGATCTTTGGAATTCAATTTGTCACTGGGCTGGAGACTCAGCCACATCCTCCCCATCTGTCCTGGGCCCCTGTCTCCTCTCAGGGATCAGCAGAGGTGGGGGCTTTCCCAGCTTGCATTCCTTTATTAGAAATGGGATCTTTGGAATTCAATTTGTCCAGACTGTCTCAGGCCCATTCATTTTGCCATTCCAATGAAATGTCTCCAAGCCCGAGTCTTGCCTACAGGAACAATGTTTTCCTCTCTCCAAAAGTTCCTCTCAAATCCACAAATGCCAGTCCTGGTTGCTGACCCACATTCCCTGAGGCTGGCGGATCCCACATCCCAAATAAATGCTGGGTTCTAATCCCAGTCCTGCCACTTCTGACCTTATTGGCCTTGGGCTGGTCACCTAACTTCTCTGAGTCTCAGTTTCCTCATCTGTAAAACGGGCACCTACCTCATGCTCATAAAGAGGCCATCAAGATTAAATGAGACAATGGCGTAATGACCTCACCCAGAGCTTGGCATGCGGGAGGCACTCAATAACAACCACTAGATTATAGTAAGAGAGGGACAGCGAGAAGCCCAAAGTCCTACAGCCTCTGGGATTTGTGCCCCATGTGGCCCAAAGCTCTGACCCCAAGTCATCATCTAGTTGCCAATGACATCATCCAGTCGGCCATGCTATGGCCCAGCCACCAATGCCCTCCTCCCCTCCCCTCCACCCAGGCCAAAGTACACACTGGCTTAAATAATTAATATTAGCCCAAGCCCTGGCCTAAAGACCCACTGGGTGCCACCACCTCTCATCCCCACAGCAGTGGGCTGAATGGCCCCCAAAGTCATTGGAGCTTAATCCCCACTGTTACTGTTAACAGGGTGGGAAATCCTATTATGGTAGTTGAAAGGTGTGACCATGCCGTAGTGAATGGATTAATAAAGGTAGTCATGGTCTCTCTCTCTCTCTCTCTCTCTCTCTCTCTCTCCATCCTCCACCATTTTCTGTCACATGAGACCCTGCATTGTGTAAAACCACCACCAAAAATGACCCTCATCAGATGTGTTCCCTGGACTTTGGACTTCTCAGCCTCCAAAACTGTAAGCAATACATTTCATTTTCTTAGAAATCACCCAGTTCCACGTATTTTGTTATAAGCAACAGAAACGGACTAATACACCCACCTTTCATATTCCATCCCCACTGCCACCACCTAGTCCAGGGCCCTGTTGGTCTCTTTTCCTCACTCCCACCTGCCTCCAGGCTTGGCCCCTCCAGTTGATCCTCTGCCCAGTTGAACCCATGCAGGTTGTTTTAAGCACCATTACCTAGTTACAACTGTTCATGGCTCCCATTCCCCCATCTCAGCCAGCCTCTGGAAGTCTCTTGTGACCTGGCCACAGCCTACCTCTCCATGGCCCCCAGCCTCTGCTATCTGCTCCACCCACCTGTGTCTCTTGGAGCTGCCCAGATGTGCCAAGCTCTCTTTTGCCTCTGAGCCTTTGCACATGCCATTCAGTCCTCTCTCCCTCATCTCTTCTGCTGACAAACTTCTGTTCATCCCTCAGCTCAAGTGTCTGGGGCCTCAGATCTTTTCTGTGTAGCCCTCCACACAGGACTTGAGCTCCTCACAGCATGGTGGCTGGACCCCAAAAGCGAGTACTCCAAAAGGACCAGATGGAAGGTGCACTGTGACATAGCACTGGGAGTCACACAGCATCACTCTGCCATTGTCACAGGCCCGCCCAGACTCAAGGAGAGAGAATACGTGACACTCAGAGAGGAGGGTCAGCAACACATCACAGAAAGAACCTGTGGATTGGGCTGGCCGGTTAGCTTAGCTGGTTAGAGCACAGCCTTGTAACATCTAGGTCACGGGTTCAGATCCCTGTACCAGCCACCCGCCAAGAAATAAAAGAACCTGTGGGATGGGAGATGTTGTGGCCATCTTTGGAAAACATAAAATGTCACCGAGGGGGAAGGTAAATGTAAGAACTATATAAGCACATGGCTGGGGACATTCAGTGTCAGGGCAAATGTCCCTAGTCCTCACTGTCTTACAGCTGGAGCTTTGGTAGATGGAATGGCCCCCAGTCAGGAAAGCTTAATGGTGTTAGTTCCATCAGGAAAGTGCATGCAGCATTGTGGGAAGATTTCTGTCTGAAATGAAAACATTTGCAATTTCATACGTTTTGAATTTTAAAGCTCAAAGTGTCAGATATCTTAAAAATTCCTCTGTGGTGCTGAAAAAGCAAGATGGGCCACAAATAATTTCTAAGAGATTTGGGGCAGGAAAGCTGGGGCCTGTTCCAAGTATGCCTGACCTGCTAAAGATCACATCTTCCTGAGGTTAGCAAGAGAAAAGGATCTGTCTGGCATCCATCGTTCAACCACAGGAGAGCCCTGGAATATTCTGTGGAAACATTCTGATGGGATCTGGTGTGTGCACATTCTGTGCAGAGCTTGCAGCAAGAATCGTCATGTGGGGACAAGGGTGCAGGCGTGGGCAGAACCCAACTCCGATCTCTCTTCTTGTTTTCTTACCCAGGCCCTGCCTCCTTTTTCCTCTTGCCAATTGGGGTGAAATAATGCAGATTTCCAGATTGTGAGGAATCCTTCAGACCTATTTCCACTGTCACAGTGTGGGGACCCTCCACCCTTATACCACATGGATCTAGCTCCCAGGGGCCTCCAGCGCAGGTGCCTGCTCTGTCTCTTTGGCCAGGAGAGACGAAGCTGCATGACCCAGAGGAGCATGTGCCCTTACCTCGCTGAGCTGCTAGTTTCATGGCATCATTAGGAAATAACAACACAAAAGTGCCTTGTAAAGGAACAATAAAAGGCTATACAGTTATCATACACTGAGATGAGAGCAGACGGGGATTTAGCATCAGAAGACACAAGCTCTTTTGCTTCTGCGTGTGAGGAAACCTTTCATTGAGCATTTATGGAGCACCTACTATATGCCAGGCCCCAGGCAGCACCATGGACATAATGATGCACATATGTATGTGGCTCCTGCCATTGAGGGCTCCCTATCTGGACTGTTCCAGAAACTGGGGGTTGAGGGGGTGATGTCTAAGCAGAGATCTGAGGCTGAGGGCAGCCCCCATTGACAACTGGCAGGAGTGTGGAGTGCTGCTGCTGCAGACACCACCACGATGCAAGTGATCCACCAAAGCCACCCCCACAGCCACCACCACAAGGACAGCTTACAGCCACTGCCACTACAAGGACAGCCCACCACCACAGAAGCCACGTCCACCTTGCAGACAGCCTGCCCACCACTTGACTGCATTAACACAAAGAGGGTCACCGGTGGAGCCCAGGGCAAGAGGTGAGCAAGCGCAGACCTGTGACCCAGTGGCCCAACCCACAGGGGAAATTATGCTGCTCCTCGTGGGAGTGCACCTGGGGGTGGGAGGTACATGTGCAGCCTATGCAACTACCTTGATCCAGGNGGAAAGTGCATGCAGCATTGTGGGAAGATTTCTGTCTGAAATGAAAACATTTGCAATTTCATACGTTTTGAATTTTAAAGCTCAAAGTGTCAGATATCTTAAAAATTCCTCTGTGGTGCTGAAAAAGCAAGATGGGCCACAAATAATTTCTAAGAGATTTGGGGCAGGAAAGCTGGGGCCTGTTCCAAGTATGCCTGACCTGCTAAAGATCACATCTTCCTGAGGTTAGCAAGAGAAAAGGATCTGTCTGGCATCCATTGTTCAACCACAGGAGAGCCCTGGAATATTCTGTGGAAACATTCTGATGGGATCTGGTGTGTGCACATTCTGTGCAGAGCTTGCAGCAAGAATCGTCATGTGGGGACAAGGGTGCAGGCGTGGGCAGAATCCAACTCCGATCTCTCTTCTTGTTTTCTTACCCAGGCCCTGCCTCCTTTTCCCTCTTGCCAATTGGGGTGAAATAATGCAGATTTCCAGATTGTTAGGAATCCTTCAGACCTTGTGGTTTAGCCATTAACACCCTATTTCCACTGTCACAGTGTGGGGACCCTCCACCCTTATACCACATGGATCTAGCTCCCAGGGGCCTCCAGCGCAGGTGCCTGCTCTGTCTCTTTGGCCAGGAGAGACGAAGCTGCATGACCCAGAGGAGCATGTGCCCTTACCTCGCTGAGCTGCTAGTTTCATGGCATCATTAGGAAATAACAACACAAAAGTGCCTTGTAAAGGAACAATAACAGGCTATACAGTTATCATACACTGAGATGAGAGCAGACGGGGATTTAGCATCAGAAGACACAAGCTCTTTTGCTTCCGTGTGTGAGGAAACCTTTCATTGAGCCTTTATGGAGCATCTACTATATGCCAGGCCCCAGGCAGCACCATGGACATAATTATGCACATGTGTATGTGGCTCCTGCCATTGAGGGCTCCCTATCTGGACTGTTCCAGAAACTGGGGGTTGAGGGGGTGATGTCTAAGCAGAGACCTGAGGCTGAGGGCAGCCCCCATTGACAACTGGCAGGAGTGTGGAGTGCTGCTGCTGCAGACACCACCACGATGCAAGTGATCCACCAAAGCCACCCCCACAGCCACCACCACAAGGACAGCTTACAGCCACTGCCACTACAAGGACAGCCCACCACCGCAGAAACCATGTCCACCTTGCAGACAGCCTGCCCACCACTTGACTGCATTAACACAAGGAGGGTCACCCGTGGAGCCCAGGGCAAGAGGTGAGCAAGCGCAGACCTGTGACCCAGTGGCCCAACCCACAGGGGAAATTATGCTGCTCCTTGTGGGAGTGCACCTGGGGGTGGGAGGTACATGTGCAGCCTATGCAACTACCTTGATCCAGGAAGACACACGTGGAACCCCCCAGAGAGTGCAGAAACCCAGGAAGCCAAATAGAGTAAGGAAGACAATTCCCAGCCACCACCAACCTGTCCCCCAACTAAGGGAGGCAAGGACCCAGGGGAAGTCTCTGCCTGTGAGAAAGAGAAAAAAGAAAACTTGCCCAGGATCACCCATTCAAACTAAGGTGCTCTAGTATACCCCAGTGCACCCATCAGGGTCACAGGACACTAGCAAGGGTACCCACAAGCCCACCCAGGGCCATTCACCCCAGCCAAAGAGCGACAGGGCACCAGTGCTTCTCCTAAGAACTCAAGGGCTCACCCACATCCTCAAGAAACCAACACAGTGTCACTAACCACAGCAAGGAACCACTACATGCCTGAGTCCCTAGGCCACGTAGGCACACGCAATTCCAACACTGAATATGGCCAAAGTACTCACATGGAGACTATACTACTGCATCTACCCAAAACCAATACTAAAACACCCTATTCAATGATCAGTGTAAAACACATCTACAGAGGACATCTTTCTCTTCAAAGCCCACTCCAGAGTAATAGAAGAAGCAACTGCTCTATCAGATGACCAGAACTCAACACAGAGATACTAAAATAAGAAAAAAAAAAAAACAAGAAATTATGACACTATGAAAGGAATACTATAATTCTTAAGTACCAGACCCCATATAGCAGGAAACCCTTGAAATGACTGAAAATGAATTCCAAGCAACAATCTTTTTTTTTTTTTTTTTCCCAATGCATCATCAACTCTGAGCCACAATTTAGGGAAACTCAGTGGTATATAGGAAGACTCTGATGGCACACAACATGAGAAAAACTATCCAGGACACAAAGGAGGAAATTTATAAAGAGATTAATACCTTAAAAAAGAATGTAGCAGAACTCCTGGAACTGAAGGACTCATTCAATGAAATAAAAACACAACTGAGAGTTTAAGCAGCAAGGTAGAGTAAGCAGAGGAAAGAATGTCTGATCTCAAAGACATTCTTTTCAAAATAACTCAGGTGGACAAAAAAAAGAAAAAAGAATTTTAAAAATACAGAAAATCTAAGGCAGCTAGCAGACAACCTTAAGAACACAAACATCCAAATCATGGGTGTTCTGGAAGGGGAGGAAAAAGGAAAAGGCATTGAAAACATATTCAACAAAATAATAGCAGTAAACTTCCCAGGTATACGGAGAGACACAGATCTTCAGATCTCGGAAGCTCAAAGATCACCAAACTGATTTAATCCAAAAAGATCCTCACCAAGACACATTATAGTCGAACTGGCAAAACCGAAAGACAAAGTGAATTCTGAAAACAGCAAGAGAAAAGC
>NW_007726296.1:865499-867056 GCF_000696425.1 Galeopterus variegatus | reverse complement strand
AGTGCGCCACGGGCTCGGCCCCTGGCACTGACTTTTCAAATTCTCTCTTTCTGATAATGACAACACAAACTGTGGGGTTGGCACTAGCATCTCCATTTGACAGATAAGGAAACTGAGGTTCTGAGAGGTCCAGAGACTCACGCAGAATTCCTCAACCTAAGAAGTTGATGGCCGGGATTCACACACTTAATTCCAGTGTTAACCCCAACTCCCCACAGGAAACCCCCTCCCTGCTCTGCTCAGGCCTCACCCACCACACCTGGGCCTCCTGGCCATGCCAGGGCTCTGCGTTCCAACAGTCTGGTAGAGGCAGGTGTGAGCAGAGCACACCTGGAGGCTGAGAACCCCACCTGCCAACCCCTGAGCCCAGAAGCCAGCTCTGCCACTTATGCTGTGAAGCCTTGGGCCAGTTACTTTACCTCTCTGGGCCTCTTTCCAGGTAAAAAGGGGAGAGTAATAGTATTAACCTCATAAGGCTTTTGTGGGCATGGCAGGGGGTAACACGTGTGAAACATTTAGCACAGTTAGTGCTCAGAAATTACAGTTTAGCTGTAATTACTGTTAGTCCCTAGGTCTGCAAGATCCACATGGACCTGAGCATAGGTAGTCAGTAAATCTGTGTAGGGACAGTGATGACCAGCTTCCTTGGGGTGGCACATGGGGGCTGAGGGGAGCATGAGGACTAGAAAGGAAAGAAAGAGGGAAAAGGGAAAGANTGCTAGGAAGTGGCAAGCACCAAAAAGAAATGTAAAGCAGGAAACAGGCAGGGTGTGTGTTGGGGTGGGGGTGGGGCTGCCATTTGAAACAGGGGGAGGCGATGGGGGGGAAGGCTGCAGTGGCCAGAGGGCACTGGATTAGAGGTGAGGAGGTGAGGGATTGAGCCACTGAGGATTTGCAGGGAGAGCAGTCCAGGCAGGGGAGACAAGGGTGAAGGTCCTGATGCAGGGACGTTCCTGCACATGGGAGAAACAGCCAGGAGCCCAGTGTGGCTGGAGCAGAGTGAGTGAGAGAGATGTGGGTGGCAGAGCCTCCAGGCCTGTGGGCCACTGTGAGGACCTTGGCTTCCACTCCAAATGAGGGGAAGCCATGGGGGGCTCTCAACAGAGGAGGGACGAAGACCGACAGGTCTAACAGGCACCGTCTCATCCCATGAGAAGAGGCTGAAAGGGCGAGGGAGGAGGTGAGAGAGTCAGTGGCAGCGGTGGCCACAGCAAGAAGCCATTGGTTCTGGATGGGTTTGGAAGAGCAGCCAACAGAGACTGGGGAAGTGGCGGGTGGGCGAGGGGACAGTGATGCATTGCACACGCACCTCTCTATTCTCTTCCAGGCTCATGAGAGACGTCATTAATGGAGACTCTTTTCTTGTAGATCCCAGACTGATCCCCAGAATCCTCCTCAACCCAGACAGACAAGCCATCACTCCCACCAATCGGGGTTGGACACCCAATGAGGTTGAAGGCAGCCTGGGTTCACACAGGGAAGGACACCATTATTTGTGGGAATCTGCCACGTGCCTGGCACTGACTTTTCTTTTCTTTTTCTTTTTTTTTTTTTTTT
>NW_007726296.1:852300-864499 GCF_000696425.1 Galeopterus variegatus | reverse complement strand
GGGAGCTGGGTGCGAGCCCATGTCAGCCACCACTTTGCTGGGTGACCTTGGGTAAATCTAGTGTCCTCTCTGGACCTCCGTTGCCCCCTCGTTTATATTCAGGACATGCACAAAGGCCCTCCCAGCTCTGCAGAACTGTGACTAGACATTTTTTTTTGGTATTTGCTGTGGGCCCAGACTGGGGCCAGGTGCTTGTTGAGGTCTTGATGGCACATTTAAAGTGGGCTTGCGACTCCCGGGGTCTCCCAGTCCCTTGAAGCAGTGCCCACTTTCCAAGGAGGGGACATTCGTACTTACTGGCTGCTTGGTTTTTCCTATGTGTATCTCCCTTACCTCCACCGGGCTGTAAGGTCCTGAATTCTTGGGGTGGGCCTAGCTCTGGGAAGCTCAGGCTCTCGCCTCCTTAATGCCCAGCCAACTCCTCCTCCCTCCAGACTCAGTCGGGCTCCTCCCCCTCCAGGAAGCCTTCCTCGACCCAGGCTGAATTAGCTGCCTCCCTGGGCATGCTCAGGGCCTGTGCTGCCCCCTCCCATGAGGTGGTCGGGTTAGGAGCTGGGTGTGAGCCCATGTCAGCCACCACTTTGCTGGGTGACCTTGGGTAAATCTAGTGTCCTCTCTGGACCTCCGTCGCCCCCTCGTTTATATTCAGGACATGCACAAAGGCCCTCCCAGCTCTGCAGAACTGTGACTAGACATTTTTTTTTGGTATTTGCTGTGGGCCCAGACTGGGGCCAGCTGCTTGTTGAGGCCTTGATGGCACATTTAAAGTGGGCTTGCAACCCCCGGGGTCTCCCAGTCCCTTGAAGCAGTGCCCACTTTCCAAGGAGGGGACATTCAGACTTACTGGCTGCTTGGTTTTTCCTATGTGTATCTCCCTTACCCCCACCGGGCTGTAAGGTCCTGAATTATTGGGGTGGGCCTAGCTCTGGGAAGCTCAGGCTCTCGCCTCCTTAATGCCCAGCCAACTCCTCCTCCCTCCAGACTCAGTCAGGCTCCTCCCCCTCCAGGAAGCCTTCCTTGGCCCAGGCTGAGTTAGCTGCCTCCCTGGGCATGCTCAGGGCCTGTGCTGCCCCCTCCCATGAGGTGGTCGGGTTTGGGGTCTGTCTCCCTACCAGACAGCTGTCTTGGAGGATGGAGGCTGTATCTGATCTGTTGCCATTTCCTGGCACCCCACGCAGCGTGCCAGCCACAGTGAGCATCAGGAATCCTTGATGAACACATGGATGAAGGGAACAAATGAATGAGTGAAGGTGATCTAGGGCTCCAGCCTTGGAAGAAAGGGATCTAGACGCTGTCTGCCAGAGGGAGAGGATGGGGTTGAGAAAAGGGCAGAGAACGTGGAGCCATGAGGATTTGGGTCTAAATCCTGGCTCTATCCTGTCCTGGCTGGGTGGATCACTCTCCTACCCTGAGCCTCAGTTTCCTCGTTTGTCAAAAGTGGCCAATTACCGCTGCCTCTCAGGCAAGCCCACATTGAAGGCTGGTTCCCCTCCCCAAGGTACTGAAGGGGCGTGGGTGTGCATGTCTGTGCTCGGCGAGTTTCTGCATGTCCCCCAGCCCTGTCTCACTGGCTTCTGGCACTGGCCATCCCTGTCTCAGGCACTTGGAGCAGGGACCATGCTGGCCTGGCTTTTGGAGTGAGGAGTTGATGCCCAGCAGATGCCTGCAGAATGGATGGGTCCTGAAGTGCCCAAGGGAGTCTGAGCGGAAACCCAGGCAGGCCGGTCAGCCCCAGCTTGGCCCCACCTGGCTGGGGGCCTCTGGCAAGCGACCAGCACTGCTGAGCCTCTGTTTTGTCACCTGTTCAATGGGGATTCTGGGCGCTGTGGTGAGGATTAAACAAGTCAGTCGGCAGTGTATTAGTCCATTTCTGTTGCTTATAACAAAATACTTGGAACTGGGTACTTTGTAAGAAAACGAAATTCATTCCCTACAGTTTCAGAGGCTGGGAAGTCCAAAGTCCAGGGAAGGTATCTGGGGAGGGCCTTCTTTGGTGGTGGCTTTACAGCAATGCAGGATCTCACATGGCATTGTATGGCAGAGCAGAGAGAGAGCCTCTCATGTGCTCTCTTTTTAAAGCCCTCAGAACCACACCCATGACTGCCATTACACCATCAAATGGTTTAATCCATTCACTATAGCAAGGTCTTCACAGTCTAATCATCTCTTCAACACCCCGTCTTTCAATTACCACAATATGATCTCCTACCCTCTTAACAATGTTACATTTTAAACTTTGGAGGGATACAATTCAATCCACTGCAGATGTGGAGGCTGGCACAGCCCTAAAGAAAGTGGGCTCACCTGTAAGAGCTCTCCCCTTGACACACATCTTCCAGGCCTTCTGGCACAGTCAAGGAGGGCCCAGCCTGTCACCTCTCTGCCACTCGCTATTCTGTCCTTTTATTCTCTGGCCCTGAACTCTCCCAGGTAACAGAGATTTCCCAGGTAAGACAAAATGTTAAGACCATGTTCTGTCTTTCTTATATTTGTTTTTATGGTACCTTCTGTTTATAGCAGCCATTTCTCAGATATGACATATATTTCCTTTTCAAAATATGCTGACCTAAGCAATAGTGTTGGGTAGCAGAGCAGCTGAGGACTTCGGAGCCAGGTGGTCCAGATTCAGATCCCAGCTCCACCTCTTCATTGTTGTGTGCCCTCAACCAGTTCTCCTTGCCTCAGTTTCCCTACCTATATAGTGTAAGGATAGCCCAGGACCCCCATCTGGTCTGAGAACTATCGTGAGGGCTGATGTACCCACTGCTGTGAAGAGTTTTAAAAAGTGAGTAGACACAGAGTGAGTGTGTGACCTGCAGACCCCGCAGCCTGAGAAGTGCTGGCTGGGTCCCCCCGCGCCCCCCAGCCGAGAAGGCCTGCCGCCTGCCTCCCCACGAGCCCCGCAGCACTGCTGCATCTCCGGGCCAGTAAACCCAGATCAGGTTTCCCAGCCTTTGTCCTGTTGCTTGGAGCAGTTCTCAGGCCCTGAACACTCCTCCCACCTGTGCCCCAACCACCCAAAGTCCCAAAGCCCCAGGTTCTGGGCCCAACTCTGCCCCCGACTCATGCCTCAGTTTCCTCAACTGTGAAATGGGCAATGGTACCTCCTCTCACGTGTGAAGTGGGTATAACCCTGTGCTCACCTTGACGCTGTGGTGGCAGATGGGGTTGCTGCTGTCACATGCATGGTTTCCGCTTGAGCACCACAGGTCACTGCCACTCTCGGATGCAAACACTTGACCGCAGTCTTTACTGAGGGCCCCGAAACAGCCCTCCATGCCGTGCACCCACCCTGCTCTTTCCCACCTCTCGGCCGTCTCCTTCACTGGGACCGTCACCGGGAGAGCTTTTCTCATTCCTCCTCGGCCTGTCTTCCCCACCCCCGAACAACCCAGAGGATGCAAACCAAGGGCCATTCCCTGCCACCTGCAGGGTCAGCTGGGGAAGGAAGGATAGCAGAGGCCAGTCAGAAGTGGGTTACCAACCTCACGGCCTTGGGATGGTCCCTCAGCTCTCTGTGCCTCAGTTTCTGCATCTACAAAATGGGAACAGTAACAGTTGCTCCCAGGATGTTCTCGTGGAGGTTTTATAAGCCACGTGTCTGGCGCTCGCTCAGCCTCCCGTGGCTGTGTTCACTGGTATGACCATCCACGTGAGGCTGAGACTGGGAGCAAGCCCTGCTTCTGTAGGGGGATTTCTCGCACCATATTTGGTCTTAGTATGGATGGAAAAAATTCACCCCATTCCGCACTTTCTGAACGTAATTACCCCAGCAGGGGCAGCCAGTGCCTGTCCGCGGCCCACGTGCCCTCCCGTTCATTCCTCGGCTTCCAGGCCCCACATCTGACCAGCTGTTCCCTGCCTCCTCACCACCCTCAGCCCCTCCTGGGCGCTCCCCTGCAGCCCCAGGCGGGTGTCCCAGCCAGACCCCATGACGCGTGATTCCCCGAAAGTGTCTCGTGCTTTTCAGGCTCGGCCAACAGCTCAAAGGCCTCTTGGACCAGCCCCACTCGGTCACCTACTGAAATCTTACTCATACTTCAAGGCCTCAGGCTTGCCACCCTCCTGGACAGATGCTGCCTTGTCTTGGCTAAGTCCCCTTTCCTTTCAAAGCCTCAATTTCCCTACCTGGAAAACAAAATCATGTTGGCGATTAAGGATGACACAATGTATGGAGCAGGTCCAGCGCTCCAGGCCCCCAGCCAGCACTTTGCCAGCATGACTACATTTTCTCATCCCAACTTCACTGTCACGTAGGAATGAGCAGCATCTATGAGCAGTGACTCTATGCCGCATACTTCACGTGCATTCATTCATTTAATCCTCGAAACAGTGCCACAGGAGGGGACTGGCCTTATCCCCAGTTTGTGTATGGGGAAGCCAAGGCACAGGATGGTGAAGGACCAGCCCCACGTCACACCCTAATAAATGACGGAGCCGGGATTCACACCAGGCAGTCTGGCTCCTGCACACCTGCACTTAGCCACTGCATGATGTGATCTCCAGATATACCCATGTTAGACAAGGGACTGAGGCCCAGAGAGGGAAAGTGGCTTGTCCAAGTCCTCACAGCTAGGAGGCAGCAGAACTGAGTGGCCCTGCCTGACACACAGCAGGTGCAGGGAAACCCTTGCCCAATTCCAGCTGCTCAGACAGCTTTAGGTGATGGGATCGTTGACAGCTGATGATGCCCCTCCATACCCCTTCCCTCCACCCGGGGACCCTGACAGGCCCAGACCGGATGTGGTGGGCAGGGAAGAGGGCCCGGCAGGCCAGGGCTCTTCCAGGTGGCCCTGGGTTACAAGGTGCCCCTCCATACCCCTTCCCTCCACCCGGGGACCCTGACAGGCCCAGACCGGACGTGGTGGGCAGGGAAGAGGGCCCGGCAGGCCAGGGCTCTTCCAGGTGGCCCTGGGTTACAAGCCTGGCGCCTGCAGTCAGGGAGGGGACAGGCCTTTCTGGGTTCCCTCGTGCCCCCAGTCTTGCCCAAGATCACTCAGCAGGTGAGAGGGGGTAAGAAATGCCTCCCACTGCCCTGATTCAAGAAGTAGTGGGCCCTGTGCAGAGCTTCCAGGGTCTGGAGGCCCTTCTCCTTTGCCTGTCCCCTACGGCCGCTGACTCCTCCAGACAGCAGACAAACCCGGGCTGGCAGGACAGACCCATTGCCAAGGGCCATGGACTCTGCAAGATGAAGAGTCAACTTCTCAGAAGTTTGGGGCAGAGACACGTGGGGCACCCAGGAGGAGGCGATCAGGGAGGGAGGTGCCGTGTGTTTTCTCCACCAGTCACTGCTCCTGTGACCCTGCCAGCCCTCCAAGGCAGCAGCTGGGCCTCATCTGGGGATTTCCTCAGGCCCAGGCCCCTCCCTGGTCTGCACCTCCAGGGTCCCCACACTGCCTGCTTTGTAGCCCCTTCCTCACGCCTCAGTGTGAAGCCCAGAAACTCAGCTGTTGGTACCAGCAGGTCTGGTTCAAGGCCACTCAGCCACTGTGCTGTGTGGCCTTGGGGAAGTCAAGCCTTCTCTCTGGGCTAATCACCCTCTTGGGTAGAGCTCCAGTGACAACCAGGTGTCAAGTGTCTGTCATTATCCTCCCTGTGCTTCCCTTTTCTCGTCTGTAAAATGGGGGTGATTGCACCTGCTCAGTAGGGCTGTGGTGAAATATGAATTAGTCAATATCTGTCAGTGCCTAGGGTGGTGCCTGGCACAGAGCAGGTGCAGTGTGCTGGCCGCATTCCTTTTCTTCCTGGTGGTGTTGTCACTATTAGCTCCTTCTAACAAGTGACAGTGCAAAACAGTCTCGGCCTCAGTTTCTCTGATCGAGAATACACCAAGTCTGCGTGTGTCAGCTCTGGAGAAAGAATGTAAGAAATCCCCACCGGCCAAGACTGCGACCTGGCTAGCATCTCCCCTGGGAGGATGATCACAGGCAAGTCCCTCTCTGTGCCTCTATTTCCCCATCCAGAAAATGATTTCATCCCAAAGCCCCTTCCAGCTCTCACGTGGTTCACATCTGGGAAGTTCTGCAAAAAGCTCAGGGAACTTATTTATATACAGAATTTTGGGTGGGCCACTACCCTGTCAGTGGGGGCAGGGAGGAAAGGAGAAGCCTGAGCTCTTCAGGGAGTGGAACAGTGACCCTGGCCCTGGAACCCTCTGGAAGTGGCCAGCCTGCTGGCATTGAGGGCCACCAACAGGTGGGACCTGTCACCCTCATGTCCTTGGTCATGAGCAACCTCTCATCAGGCCTTCTGCCCACCCCAAAACCTAACTCTGCCACAGGCAGCCTCCAGGCTCAGCTCAAATGCTTCTTTGAGGAAAGTTCTGCGTTCCCCATCCCAGCCAGACAGTGCCCTTCCCTGACCCTCTCTCCATTCTCTCTCTCTCTCAATCCTTGCTGGTTGCCTCTCTCAATTCCCCATTTCTTTCTTTCTTTGTTCCTGTCCCTCTCTGGCCCCCTCTCTTTTCCACCCTCACTAGGCACTTAGCAGCCGTACCCACCTCCACACATAGTCCCACAGCCCAGTCTTCCGTCTCTTGCTGCCAGCACTTGTTTGCTTTGGAGTCACGGCCTATGAGCCCCCTCCAGCACAGGCCTGGTGTACACTCACCATTCTGCCCCTAAACTTGGTTCCCTGGCCTCGGCACCACCCCTCTTCATGGCACTGCCTTTCCATCATGCCATTGAATCCCACGCTGCTGCACAAGGCAGGGCATTGTCCACACTGGACAGATGAGAACACCAAGGTTCAGACAGGGTGTGCGACCTTCCCAGGGTCACACAGCCTGAGCGTGGCAGTGCCGAGATCAATACCCAGGTTGTCTGACCCTATTCCCAAGCTCTCAGATTGCCATCTCTCCATCTGGGGTAGAGCCTCTGTTAAATCACCTCACCACAGGGTCTTTTTGAAACAGCTAAACCAACAGGGATAGGGTTGGGGAGGGCTGGAAGGGATCCACAGGGCCTTCGTGCTCAGCAACACCCTGATGAGCTTTCCCAGCAGGGAGCGCAGCGCACTGGGCCCTGAGATGCTGCTGAGGGTGACCTGAATTGGCTCTTCCTGCCGGGTGCATGTTTGCGTCAAGCTGGTGCCTGGTGCCTGTGCGACGTGAGGGTGGGCAGGCTCCCCTGGCAGCGGCCGCCCCTGGCAGGATGGGTGGGGCCTCGTGCCAGGCGCCAAGGGTTGATGGTCTTTGGAGGGTGGGCAAGTGGAGCGGGCTGTGGAGATTCTTGAGAAGCAGCTGCCTCTCCCCAGGGAGTGGGAGGAGGAGGCAGGAAGGGGAGGGGGGTGCAGATGGGGGTGAGGGGTGTTCCTGGGGCCCCGTCCTCGTGGCGACGTGCCTGCATGTCTGGGGCATGAGCTGACCGCCTGATTGTGCCACAGCCACATCCCAGGACTTGCCTAGCATGACAACAGGGCCAGCAGCCAGCAGCCCTGCAGGCTTCTCTCTGCCTGGGGAGCTCAGCTTTGCTTTTCCCAGATTGGGGGAGGGAAGATGCATCCCCCCATCCTGCAACCAGGTGAGGGCCTAGGCACCCCACAAAGCCCATCCTGCAAGGGAGGGAAGAGAGGTGCAGAGGGAGCAGGGCCACCAAGGGCCACGCAGAGGTTCCCTGTCTGTGTTCGGGGTCCCGTCCACCGAGGCCGGTGGCTGTGTCCTCTGCCCTATCTGGCTCCTGGTCCTTGTTCACTATTGGATCCCCAGGGCCAGGTTTAGCACTTAGCCCATGACAGATGTCCAGCACGTGTTTGTTAAATGAATGGACAAATCTGGACAAAACCGGAATAGAAGCACCTCTGGATCATTACATCTCAGATGCTCTGAGCAACACCCCAGCCTCCTTCTGGGCAGGGACAATGACTTCCCTCACATTACAAATGAGGAAAGTGAGGCTTAGAGTTGAATCTGGCTCAGGACTTTCCTATCCAGTGTCCCAGGCAGGAGGTATCTTATGGAGCCAGTGTTTACCCTGTGACCTGTATGTTGTGTCCCCAATCTACCCCTGGTGTGGAAAGAGACCACAGATGGATTTGGGGCTGGGAGTGGTTTCTAACCACTTGGAACCTCCCTAGTCGATGCCTTGTCCAGGTCCCATTCCCAGCCACCTCCCAAGGACTGAGGTGACCCAGCCAGATGGTCCCTTCCCCTTTTTGGTCACAGAATTTAATATAAAGGAGCATGAGGGCCACATTGCTTGGGGATCAACAGGGGTTTTTCTGCCACTTAAAAGCTGGTTGATCCCACACAAGCTCCTTAACCTCTCTGAGCCCCTGTTTTCCCACCTGTAATATGGGAACCAAAATCACACTGCCAGGACCAGTGGGAGCAAAACAGGAGCAAAAGATGGAGTTACGGCCTTTCCGTGGAATACTATACAGGAGTGAAAACTGAATGCAGCAGAGCTACATGTACTAGCACAGAAGAGCGTCAGAAACACGCTGCAGAAGGGGGAAGGGCAGGCTCCAGAAGGAAGCATTCGGCGTGACCCTCCTCATGTGAAGACTGGGGGCACACGACATTTGGTATACACCGTTTGTAGACATGTACATACTCATTAATAATAAAAGAATAAAAACACACTTTGAACAAGAAACACCAAATTCAAGGCAGTGGTTACCTTTGGTGAAAACACGGAGGCGTGTGCTCACCTTATCCAGGACACAGGTTTGCTAAAATGTGACTCTCTCAGCACCCATTGTCCTCATCTGTCAGGTAGTCCAGGCAAGTGATAACAGCAGATGGGACTAGCATGGCGGCAAAGGAGAAGGTAAGCAGCGGAGAGTCCAAGTGGTGCTTTGAAGGTATATTTTGATGGGACTTGTTTTAGGGTTGCATGTGCCTGCGAACAACTGACTTAACTTCGCTGAGCCTCAGTTTCCTCATCTGTGAAATGGGGAAACACCTCCTGCATGGAGTGTCTGAAGGACTCAGTGCAACAAGACACATAAAGCCCTCACACAAGGCCTGGCGCATCGAGGCGTTCCTTCAGTTATGGTGGCCATAACTGCTACAGTCACTACCGATGTGGGTGGTGGAGGAAGGGGCACCACAGGAGGGCCCTGAGACTCAGGGCCTGTCAGCTGAGGCACTCCCCGCTAGCCCACTAGTAGGCGCTGAGCCTCAGTTTCCTCATCTGTGAAATGGGGAAACACCTCCTGCATGGAGTGTCTGAAGGACTCAGTGCAACAAGGCACATAAAGCCCTCACACAAGGCCTGGCGCATCGAGGCGTTCCTTCAGTTATGGTGGCCATAACTGCTACGGTCACTACCGATGTGGGTGGTGGAGGAAGGGGCACCGCAGGAGGGCCCTGAGACTCAGGGCCTGTCAGCTGAGGCACTCCCCGCTAGCCCACTAGTAGGCCAGGCCTCTGCAGCTCCTCAGTGGAGGGAGGTCAGGCATGGAGACTCTGCTCCACAGCAATCCCTGAAAATCCTCCCCCCATGCCTCAGAGGCCCCACTAATCGGTCACATGGCTGACCTTGAGCAGGAGGCTGATCTACACGTGAGACCACACCATCTCCTCCCACTGTTGTGAAGCCCTGGCCCTGGGGGTCTCGGCCAGTGGAGAAGAGAGGCCCAGCCAGTGCTGGAAGCCCGGTGCATTCCGAGAGCCGGGCTGGGGACACTGCACCTGCGTATGCCTGGGCTCCAGGTGCCCAGGCACAAGGCCTGGGAATAGGCCTGGCCCTGGCTGTGCCTGACTCTGTGACCTCAGCCAGTGCTTTGAGCTCTGAGCCTCAGTTTCCTCATCTGTCATATGGAGATATGACGGTTCCCACAGCAATAAGATGACCTGTGTACTTTGCTTGGCTGAAATGGAATTACCTTTACTATTAGTATTAATCTCAAGGTCATCTCCAGGCCCTGCCCCAGACCCAGCACCAAAACTTTAAGCACCATGAGGGCAGGGGTTTACCTGTCTCATCCACTACTGGACCCCAATGCCCAGCACAGGGCACAGTATGTGATCAATGGCTTTGTGTCAAGTAGGAGTTGGGGGAAAGGGGGTCTCAAGAGTCCCTAGCATGGGTCTGAGTCCTGTATCTGTCTTGACCCCTTGAGTGACACTGTCCCCTCCCTGCCTAAGTTCTCCTGGACGTCAAAACCAGCAAAACGCCACCATTTTCTGGGACCTTCCCCAATTCCTTTAGGACTGGGGAGCTTTCTCTCCTCCTAGGTCCTGTCACCCTTCAGCCCAGCTCTCCCGGCACATATGGCCATATATTTAGGGCTCTGGGTTGTGTGTGATGCTTTTGCTAAGGAGGCCCCTTCAGACTTTCGTGGCATTGTTTCTGCTCGCTGTGGGGCTTTGGAGTTATGGTGGATGGAGTTATTTCTGGGCTTGTCCGGAGCTCCAGGAGCTAGGCCCACTTCCTTCACCCCTGTGTACCCAAGGCCCAACACACTGCCTGGCACGTGGGGTGACTGGGTAACCGGCAAGCACACCGAGGGCTGGCGAGGCTCCTTCCTGTTCATTGTGGTCCAACTGCCATGTGCCTGCACTGTGGGTCCCAGTGACTGTCACCTCCTGATATTCACACCCGTTGTGGTTTGCTCCCTGCTGAATAGTGCTGACCTGTGTGACTGACAGGATTTTGCAGAAAGGCCGGCGTGTGACTTCCGAGATTAGGTCACACCGGAGCTTCCACCCTGCTCCCTGGGACCACTTCCTCTGGGGTAGGTCAGCAGTCTGTGCAGAGGAACTAAGTCCTCCCGCCAGCAGCCAGTGAGTGAGCACCGTGAAAGTAGAGCCTCCAGCCCCAGTCAAGCCTGCAGATGACAGTGCCCCAGCTGACACCTTGACAATGGCCTCATGAGACATCCCCTTCCCGCCAGAGCCAGAAGACCCCAGCTAAGCCACTCCCAAATTCCTGGCCACAGAATGTAACAATGTTTATTCCCTTTGAGCCACCCCACAAGGGGAGTAGTTTGTTACATGGTGACAGGTAACTGATATGGGCAACCTGTGCCCCCCACATTCCTTGGGGTCATCAGGATTTCAGCAGAAGCTGTCCCTGGGCTGCCAGGAGATGGCCTGCCAAGTGCAGATGACACACAGAGGCTTGACCCTCATTCACTTTCTGGACCAAGGTGGGGAGGTGTGAGCCTGAGCCCTAGGCAGGGGAAAGGGTTCTCTGTCCCAGGCCTCATGCTGGGGACTTTGTGTTCCCAGGAGGCAGACCTGACTGTTCTTGACACTTCACACTGGGGTGATGTGATGGTGCTCCCTGAAGGCAGAAAAGAGACACGAGGCCTCCCTGGTGATTCACAGTGATCAGGAAGAAGGGTTGAGCGTGTTCTTAACCAGAGGCTGCTGCAAGACCTATTGGTAACCAGGTCAGGCTGCTGTTCTTCACGGCAGCCTCAAGCCTGAAGAACGTCACCGTCTCCCCGAATTCAGGAACCTCCTCTCTGCCAGGCCCTGGGCTGAGTATGCAGAGGTGAACCAGCAATGGTCTCCATCCTCTGGATGCTCAACTCAGGCCAACCGACACTGATTGAGCACCTACTGTATGTGGGTGCTGGGGCTAGCAGCACTGCACTCAGAATCCAGCCCCTTCTCCACTGCAGCCGCCATCATCTCTCGCCTGGACTGGTGCAGTAGCCTCTTCACTGGCCTCCTCACTTATGCCCCTGCCCCCACCCCTACAATCTATTCGCCAAATGGAGCCCATGTGGTCTTCACAAATGATAAGTTAGATCATGTCATTCCACTGCTCAAAACCTTCTGTTAACCCTGACATAAAAACTAAAACCCTTATAGAGAAGTTATCAGGGGTTCACCACCTGACCAATCTGAGATCACTAATATGGGACCACCTGACATTTTCAGCCTCCTGATGGGATGGGATAGCAAGTAAAGTCTTGACTCAACCGATTTAAGGCATTTCAGTCTATATAAAATCAGGGGACAGAGGAACACGTTAATGACACTGTAAGGAAACTATCAGATACCACAACTGCGCTGGACTCTTCCCAAGAATCAAGGTCTTGTTCACAAAAATTGCCAAACACCCCAAGTGTCCCTCAAGGGGAAAATGGGTAAACAGTGGTTCATCGATAGAGTGGATAATGTTTAGGAATAAAATGTTCGAAATGGGGCCGGCCCGGTGGCGCACTGCTACAGTGCGCCAATTGGGAAGCGTGGTGGCGCTCCCGCCGAGGGTTCGGATCCCACATACAGACCAGTTCCCAC
>NW_007726296.1:840669-851225 GCF_000696425.1 Galeopterus variegatus | reverse complement strand
AAAAAAAAAATGTTCGAAATGCTATAGGACACACACAGCAACGTGGTCAATCTGTCAGCCTTTATGCTGAGCAAGAGGCCTGACAAAAAGAGTGCATACAGCGTGATTCCATTTGTGTGATGTTCTAGGGCAGCTGAGAACAATCTGTGCCGATAGAAACTAGGAGCTGTGGTTGCCTCAGGCAAGGGTAGAGATAGATGCCTGGAAGGAGTTCGAGGGAACCTTCTGGGAGGCTGGAAACATTCTGTATCTTGATCTGGGTGGTGATGATATATGTACAAATTCACAAGCCACATACCTAAGATTTGTGCATCGTATGTGGGTCATGCCTCAAGTAAAAAAAAATAATAATCAAATAAATAAGTTTTCTAAAAAGTCAGCAGGAGAAATACTAGGGTACTGTTCTAGTTTAAAAGAATTTAAAGTGATATAGTAGTAAAATTCAACATGTAAACTTTCATTAGATCCTGGTTCCACAAAAGGAAAGGAAAGGGAAGGAAGTGTTAAGAGAGAAACTATAGATGAATTAAATTTAACAGTTTAACTTGAGCAAGGAACAATTCACGAATTGTGCAGCCCCCAGAATCAGAATATTTCAGAGTACTTCCACTGCTGCCGCATAGTTGGCTGAGATTTACAGACAGAAAGGGGGACATGACGTACAGACAGTGGAGGTGAGGTGCGGAGCAGCTGGCTGCCTGTAACTGGTTGAGACTCAGCTACTTGTTACGAGAGTAGGTTCCAGTCCGCTTGCAGATCGTGCTAGGTTGCGAGGGTAGGTTACAGTCGGCCTGCACATCAAGTTAGGTCACAGTTCACTATGTCTGAAGAAACCTTTCAGCCAAACTTAATGTAACCATTTCCCGCAGTTGGTTAACCTCTCAAAATTGAAAGGCACTGACATCACTCTGCGTCATCATTGTAAATGGACTTATGTGGTCTCAGGTTCCACTGAGATATAGCAGAACAGCAGGTTTTATAAGGTGGGATCAGAGAAACAGAACAATAGAAAAAAAAAATGTCTGAATAGCATCCAGTTACTTTTTCTTGAGAGTTAGATCAGAGAGGACTTACTTCCTTATTATGCTGGAATCTCCTGTTTTCAGGAAGGGAAAAACTGGTCTGCTTTAAGGCCTGCTGTGTTAAAGTTTCAGTTTGTTTTTGTGGCACTTAACATGAGTGACTCCACTTTGCTTTGGTCTGATCTGCTGGGGACGAGTGCAGGAGCTCTGTCCAAAACAATGGTCTACCTTCATTTTGCTTAACAATCCCCGCTTCGGTCGGGTTCTTACCTAGGTGAGAGTGTGACCCAAACTTAGGGCATGTGCGCCGCTCTCAGGAACCACCATTTTAGGTTTCCAGTCTCAACACGTCATTTATAGGTTACAGTGTCCTCGCGATCACATTTCTTTGACTTTCTGTCATCCCATTCAAAGAGAGACCATTTGATGTTTCACAGGTGGCTGCAGGCAAACATTTAAAACTTTTGAGAGACTACAGTGCACCAGGGAGACTGATATTTTGACTATCAGGAAAATAATACCAAGAATTCGGAGTGTGCTACTTAGCCAGTGTCCCCATGAAACAAATAAGCCAGAATCAAGTAGACTGAAGAAGAGGTCAGATGAAGAGTCTGCCCATTTTAACCATTTGTGAATCCCCTGCACTGAGTCTTTATAATCCCCAATTTGTGTTCACCCGTGTCAGCAGCTCAAGACTCTTCCCTGCCCATCCGGCAGGCAATCTGGAGCAATTCCATCATCTAGCACAAGCTTAGCAAGAGGACCTGAAGAAGACAGCTGTGTAACCATAGCCTTTGCAGTAGAATCTGCTACAGAGCCTCTTGTGAGGGATAAGTTAAATCATTGCCTCATTTACATTTACTCTAAGCCATGTAAAAAAACAAAAACAAAACAAAACAAAAACCTAACAAAAGATGCCCAGCCAGAGGGATAATGCCTTCTTGCAATGCTCTTTAACCTATGATGCAGGTTAAGAGGAATGAACTAATGTTCTGTTTCTGACTGATTATGGGGCAACAAAGAAAACATTAAAACTTCTAGCCCACACTGACCCTTCATTTTTCATCTATCAAGGTTGCCCATGATAAGGTTAGCTGCAAAATCCCCCACAAATAAAAGTGTAGCCCATGGGTGCACACAGGCCCCCCTTTTTTCTTTTTAGTTCTATTATTAATAAAATACATTACTTGCAATGGTGAAATTAGCAGTGTCTAGCCAAGGGTCTGAGGCAAAGTTATTACAGGTTAAAAGACTTTAACCTTTCTGTCTGTAAATCTCAGCCAACTATGCGGCAGCAGTGGAGGTGCTCTGAAATGTTCTGATTCTGGGGGCTGCCCAATTCGTGAACTGTTCCTTGTTCAAATTAAACTGTTAAATTTAATTCATCTATAGTTTCTCTCTTAACACTTCCTTCCCTTTCCTTTCCTTTTGTGGAACCAGGATCTAATGAAAGTGTCCTGGCACATAGATCAGTTAGCAAGAAACTCCTTTTGGGTTTTGGGTGCAATTTTAATTACAGTATTATCCTACCAAGCAAAAGAGGTAATCGTAAGTAAGGAAAAATTAAGAGAAATAGGAGTTTCACAATGGCAGAGAAGTCTTGATCCATGACCTTGGGACAGTTGTTCACATCTAGGATGCAGTCTGAGGAGAAACCTCCCTGGTTAGCTTTACCTTAAGGTCCACAGAGGTGTACAGTTTCAAGGGTCTGGAGGGGCCCTTGAGCTGTGAGATGTGAACCTTGGGTTCACGGCCCCAAAGTTTTGCTGCAGTGTGGGTGACAACAGCAGTCTTTCTCTGATGTCCTTTCCAGAAGATCCAATCTCTGGGTCTTAGATTGTGAAGGGTTTGATTGGACTCAGTCGGTAGATCATAAACAGCTTCTTCTACCCAGTAAAAATGCACTTTGTGGCATAATGCATTAAAGCCTTGCAGCATTTAATCATATCAGAGTTTAGGAGAGTGGAAGATACATGAGTTCCATTATTAGGGGCATAAGCTTTCCAGTGAATATTTCATAAGGCGTTAATGTATGTTTTCCACTGGAAGTAGATCTGATTTTCATAAGTCTACAATACCTTTGACCAAGGCAATCCAGCTGATTCAACTAGCTGTGCCTAATGCTATTGCATCTGTAAGACCTTATTTAGCTGTTATAACTTGTCCAGTGAGACAAGTGCCTCTGTCACTGCAGACTTTCTCCAGGAAGGTCCCATGAGAGAAGAACATTTTTTAGTAACCTTTTAGCTAGTATTACAGCATTGGCCCCCCTGCATGGGAAGCTTCTATACAACCAGAAAACAGGCATTAAAAGTGGCAATTGAATGAAATCCTTCTTTAAATGTTTAAATGACCCATCAGGTAGCAGAAATGCACCTGAAGTCTTCATTGTCTTCCCAGAATTATGGGTTTGACAAACCATGCATTGGTCATAAACCATTTTAGCAATTTTAGAACAGTCACCACACCAGTTTTTCCCATAATTTGGATCATTTTATCTCTTCTGTGATGAGTCATGGAGTGCAGAGCTTTTAATAATAAAGCTTTAAGGACTCAGGAAGGACCAGGCGGCCATCCAGGCTCCACACTTAACACTAGATTTATATGTATTTTTTTAAATACCAATTTTGTTTCTCCAGTTCAGGTGCCTCACATGGTTCATGAAATGGGCTATCACAGGTGATTTTGTGATTTGGCTTAGAGTATGGAGCTGATTCAAATTGCATATCTTAACAATTTCAGTGCGAGCTAACTCAGCATGAAAATCTACGTAAGTATTTATTTGGTATTTAATTAACTCTTGTCCTGCTTGATATTGGTTGGCAGTTTTATAAGCCAGTCAGTTTCTTCATTAGAGTTCAGATGATTATTTCCTAGTGCAATGATACGATCTGAGGTTATCAGAACCCTGTACTTAGAGTCCTTTCCATCCTTTCCATGAGCCTGTTGAAGACACAGCACTTTAGGATTATAACAGTGTGTAAAGAGCTTTAAGAAAAAGCATCAGAATTAAGCAATTAACTGTGGACAACAAAACTTAAAATGCTCATGACTAAAGATGAAATTGATAAGAAAATTTTTTTATTTCTTTGACCTACGATAATTTAACATAATAATCATAATTATGACTGAAAAAACATAGCAGGACATATTATAACTTTAGGAATTTCATACAGTTTTGGAACATATAGTGTATTAATCTATTTTGTGTTGCTATAACAGAAATACCTGAGACTGGGTAATTTATAAAGAAAAGAGGTTTAATTTGGCTTATGATTCTGGGATAGCTGCATGTGGCACAGGCCTCAGGCTGCTTCTACTCATAGCAGAAAGTCACAGGCAGCTGGCGAATACAAGCAGATTACATGGCGAGAGGAAGCAAGAGAGGAGGTGCCCGCATCTATTAACAACCAGCTCTCACGGGAACTAACAGAGTGAGATCTCACTCAGGACCCCCCACCCCCCAGGGAGAGCATTAATCCATTCATGATGGACCCACCCCCATGACCCAGACAGCTTCCAGCACTGCCACACTGAGGATCAGATTTCCACATGAGTTTTGGAGGGGACAACACATCCAAACTCCATCATATAGTAATAACATATCCATATAAATATAACTAAAAAAAAAAGGTTAAGCATTGTTTTTTGTTTGACAATACTTCCCGTATAACTTAACGTGTCAAATAGCCTGTTTATTATCTGTCTTTTGAATGCTTTAGGTGCCAAGGTTAGTTTGAGGTCAAAAAGACTTAATATTGATTTTGAAATTTGATTTTGGGAAGCCTGTCAAATATGTCAAAAGTTTAAAACACTTGATCAAAATAGGATCACAGTTCCCTGTAAAATAATAGTCATTCATTCAGCCAAAGTTAAGGTTTTGAAAAGCAAAAACCTCTACTCTGATAGAGAGGAGACAGTTATCCAAATAATCAAAAGACCTAATTAATAACACATGAGGCCAGAAAACCAAATTCCAGTTTTGTACTAGCATACTTTTTTTTTTTTTCCCTTTTTGTCATTTTTCGTGTCCGGCAACGGATCGCAACCCTCAATGTCACGCCCGTACCGGACCGGGACCGGCAACGGGAGCGCAAACCTCGGTGCTGCGCCTGCACCTCGCTCAGCCAGTGAGCGGGAACCGGTCTGTATGTGGGATCCGAACCCTCGGCGGGAGCGCCGTCGCACTCCCAAGCAGGGCACTGTAGCAGTGTGCCACCGGGCCGGCCCAGTACTAGCATACTTTTTATATTAATGCTTAAGTTTCAGAAAAAGAATAAATAATTTTTTGATTTTTTAAATAAAACACAACTTTTATCTAAGCTTTATTTACCAANGGAAAATAATACCAAGAATTCGGAGTGTGCTACTTAGCCAGTGTCCCCATGAAACAAATAAACCAGAATCAAGTAGACTGAAGAAGAGGTCAGATGAAGAGTCTGCCCATTTTAACCATTTGTGAATCCCCTGCACTGAGTCTTTATAATCCCCAATTTGTGTTCACCCGTGCCAGAATCAAGTAGACTGAAGAAGAGGTCAGATGAAGAGTCTGCCCGTTTTAACCATTTGTGAATCCCCTGCACTGAGTCTTTATAATCCCCAATTTGTGTTCACCCGTGTCAGCAGCTCAAGACTCTTCCCTGCCCATCCGGCAGGCAATCTGGAGCAATTCCATCATCTAGCACAAGCTTAGCAAGAGGACCTGAAGAAGACAGCTGTGTAACCATAGCCTTTGCAGTAGAATCTGCTACAGAGCCTCTTGTGAGGGATAAGTTAAATCATTGCCTCATTTACATTTACTCTAAGCCATGTAAAAAAACAAAAACAAAACAAAACAAAAACCTAACAAAAGATGCCCAGCCAGAGGGATAATGCCTTCTTGCAATGCTCTTTAACCTATGATGCAGGTTAAGAGGAATGAACTAATGTTCTGTTTCTGACTGATTATGGGGCAACAAAGAAAACATTAAAACTTCTAGCCCACACTGACCCTTCATTTTTCATCTATCAAGGTTGCCCATGATAAGGTTAGCTGCAAAATCCCCCACAAATAAAAGTGTAGCCCATGGGTGCACACAGGCCCCCCTTTTTTCTTTTTAGTTCTATTATTAATAAAATACATTACTTGCAATGGTGAAATTAGCAGTGTCTAGCCAAGGGTCTGAGGCAAAGTTATTACAGGTTAAAAGACTTTAACCTTTCTGTCTGTAAATCTCAGCCAACTATGCGGCAGCAGTGGAGGTGCTCTGAAATGTTCTGATTCTGGGGGCTGCCCAATTCGTGAACTGTTCCTTGTTCAAATTAAACTGTTAAATTTAATTCATCTATAGTTTCTCTCTTAACACTTCCTTCCCTTTCCTTTCCTTTTGTGGAACCAGGATCTAATGAAAGTGTCCTGGCACATAGATCAGTTAGCAAGAAACTCCTTTTGGGTTTTGGGTGCAATTTTAATTACAGTATTATCCTACCAAGCAAAAGAGGTAATCGTAAGTAAGGAAAAATTAAGAGAAATAGGAGTTTCACAATGGCAGAGAAGTCTTGATCCATGACCTTGGGACAGTTGTTCACATCTAGGATGCAGTCTGAGGAGAAACCTCCCTGGTTAGCTTTACCTTAAGGTCCACAGAGGTGTACAGTTTCAAGGGTCTGGAGGGGCCCTTGAGCTGTGAGATGTGAACCTTGGGTTCACGGCCCCAAAGTTTTGCTGCAGTGTGGGTGACAACAGCAGTCTTTCTCTGATGTCCTTTCCAGAAGATCCAATCTCTGGGTCTTAGATTGTGAAGGGTTTGATTGGACTCAGTCGGTAGATCATAAACAGCTTCTTCTACCCAGTAAAAATGCACTTTGTGGCATAATGCATTAAAGCCTTGCAGCATTTAATCATATCAGAGTTTAGGAGAGTGGAAGATACATGAGTTCCATTATTAGGGGCATAAGCTTTCCAGTGAATATTTCATAAGGCGTTAATGTATGTTTTCCACTGGAAGTAGATCTGATTTTCATAAGTCTACAATACCTTTGACCAAGGCAATCCAGCTGATTCAACTAGCTGTGCCTAATGCTATTGCATCTGTAAGACCTTATTTAGCTGTTATAACTTGTCCAGTGAGACAAGTGCCTCTGTCACTGCAGACTTTCTCCAGGAAGGTCCCATGAGAGAAGAACATTTTTTAGTAACCTTTTAGCTAGTATTACAGCATTGGCCCCCCTGCATGGGAAGCTTCTATACAACCAGAAAACAGGCATTAAAAGTGGCAATTGAATGAAATCCTTCTTTAAATGTTTAAATGACCCATCAGGTAGCAGAAATGCACCTGAAGTCTTCATTGTCTTCCCAGAATTATGGGTTTGACAAACCATGCATTGGTCATAAACCATTTTAGCAATTTTAGAACAGTCACCACACCAGTTTTTCCCATAATTTGGATCATTTTATCTCTTCTGTGATGAGTCATGGAGTGCAGAGCTTTTAATAATAAAGCTTTAAGGACTCAGGAAGGACCAGGCGGCCATCCAGGCTCCACACTTAACACTAGATTTATATGTATTTTTTTAAATACCAATTTTGTTTCTCCAGTTCAGGTGCCTCACATGGTTCATGAAATGGGCTATCACAGGTGATTTTGTGATTTGGCTTAGAGTATGGAGCTGATTCAAATTGCATATCTTAACAATTTCAGTGCGAGCTAACTCAGCATGAAAATCTACGTAAGTATTTATTTGGTATTTAATTAACTCTTGTCCTGCTTGATATTGGTTGGCAGTTTTATAAGCCAGTCAGTTTCTTCATTAGAGTTCAGATGATTATTTCCTAGTGCAATGATACGATCTGAGGTTATCAGAACCCTGTACTTAGAGTCCTTTCCATCCTTTCCATGAGCCTGTTGAAGACACAGCACTTTAGGATTATAACAGTGTGTAAAGAGCTTTAAGAAAAAGCATCAGAATTAAGCAATTAACTGTGGACAACAAAACTTAAAATGCTCATGACTAAAGATGAAATTGATAAGAAAATTTTTTTATTTCTTTGACCTACGATAATTTAACATAATAATCATAATTATGACTGAAAAAACATAGCAGGACATATTATAACTTTAGGAATTTCATACAGTTTTGGAACATATAGTGTATTAATCTATTTTGTGTTGCTATAACAGAAATACCTGAGACTGGGTAATTTATAAAGAAAAGAGGTTTAATTTGGCTTATGATTCTGGGATAGCTGCATGTGGCACAGGCCTCAGGCTGCTTCTACTCATAGCAGAAAGTCACAGGCAGCTGGCGAATACAAGCAGATTACATGGCGAGAGGAAGCAAGAGAGGAGGTGCCCGCATCTATTAACAACCAGCTCTCACGGGAACTAACAGAGTGAGATCTCACTCAGGACCCCCCACCCCCCAGGGAGAGCATTAATCCATTCATGATGGACCCACCCCCATGACCCAGACAGCTTCCAGCACTGCCACACTGAGGATCAGATTTCCACATGAGTTTTGGAGGGGACAACACATCCAAACTCCATCATATAGTAATAACATATCCATATAAATATAACTAAAAAAAAAAGGTTAAGCATTGTTTTTTGTTTGACAATACTTCCCGTATAACTTAACGTGTCAAATAGCCTGTTTATTATCTGTCTTTTGAATGCTTTAGGTGCCAAGGTTAGTTTGAGGTCAAAAAGACTTAATATTGATTTTGAAATTTGATTTTGGGAAGCCTGTCAAATATGTCAAAAGTTTAAAACACTTGATCAAAATAGGATCACAGTTCCCTGTAAAATAATAGTCATTCATTCAGCCAAAGTTAAGGTTTTGAAAAGCAAAAACCTCTACTCTGATAGAGAGGAGACAGTTATCCAAATAATCAAAAGACCTAATTAATAACACATGAGGCCAGAAAACCAAATTCCAGTTTTGTACTAGCATACTTTTTTTTTTTTTCCCTTTTTGTCATTTTTCGTGTCCGGCAACGGATCGCAACCCTCAATGTCACGCCCGTACCGGACCGGGACCGGCAACGGGAGCGCAAACCTCGGTGCTGCGCCTGCACCTCGCTCAGCCAGTGAGCGGGAACCGGTCTGTATGTGGGATCCGAACCCTCGGCGGGAGCGCCGTCGCACTCCCAAGCAGGGCACTGTAGCAGTGTGCCACCGGGCCGGCCCAGTACTAGCATACTTTTTATATTAATGCTTAAGTTTCAGAAAAAGAATCGCGCTCCCAAGCAGGGCACTGTAGCAGTGCACCACCGGGCCGGCCCAGTACTAGCATACTTTTTATATTAATGCTTAAGTTTCAGAAAAAGAATAAATAATTTTTTGATTTTTTAAATAAAACACAACTTTTATCTAAGCTTTATTTACCAAAAACATGTCTTACTTTTCTCACATAAGGAGTTTCAATGACCATATATTAATTAGAATAGTTAATATAATTATTAATTATATATTATTATTATATAATTATATATTAATTAATATAATCACTAATATAATTTTAACTCTAGTAACCTTAATTTCTAGCAAAAATCTAGAAAGTGAGCAATTTTGAACTATTTTATGTCATATTTTTACATGAAAATGATATTCTGATTTTTGAAAATTTTCTGAATTTTTTAACAGATCCAAATATATTTAGCTTTTTTTAATATCTCGTGAAAACAAGATGTCAAAGTATGCAAACTTAAACTTGTGTATAATAGCTAATGTTTTAGTATTTTCATTTATTTAGAAATGACTCAGACATTTACAGTTACCCATTACTTATTTTAACATACCACGACTTTAAGATCTCAAATTACTAAAAAGAATTTTTGAAACTATGACAATTTTATTTATAAGTGTGTAACCCATTCACATTTGTCTAATTTACTCATACCAAGCTAAACCTTTATCAGCCAGTATTAACTAAGGCTTTTGAGATATTGGACATAGGTCCCTTTTCCCTAGCCGTCATGGGGACCAATCACCCACGTGGCATCCAGGGTGACCATGTGGAGCCCAAGACAGAGGCTACAAAGATAATGTCTAAAGGATATTGTTTCTCCCATCATGGCTAGGAGGCAAAACTGAGACAGGGAGGACCATGTTGGGTTTTGTCCATGCACTGTGGACACATATGTCCCCAGGCCTCACCATGGCCACCTGTCTAGGCCCCAGAATTCAGAGGCTTAAAACCAAAGACAAGCTAAGAACAAGATGCATTGTGAGGCTTTTGGGGGAAGCCCTGCATCCAGTTCTCTCACAGCTTTTAGTTCACAAACAAATTAAGCAAGTATCAAACATACCACAAAAGCAACAATTTTATGACTCTAAAACATCAGAGACAGTATAAATTTGTTCTGACCAGTAGAGTAAACCTAGGCAAAAATGTTTTAATTAAATTCTGAAAACATATCTGTCTGGTTCAAATTGGTGGTGGTAAGTAGCAAAAGGAGCCAGGCAGTGGGTTCGAGGCGAGCTTTAATGGAAGAGCTCTTGGGCGAGGTTCCGCAGCTCGCAAGGGAGTGAGGCCAGGTAGATACAAGCAGGT
>NW_007726296.1:838119-839547 GCF_000696425.1 Galeopterus variegatus | reverse complement strand
AGATAAAATATAAAACTAATCAATTTAAAAGGACACTTGGATTCAAATACTATCCCTAAATGAAACAAGTCAAAGTTAATCTTCCCCATGTGTCTGAAGCTCTCACAGAGTTTTAGAGAAAGCAAGGTAGCAAATTTACATCTCAAAGCACGGAGAAAGAATGCAAGAGAAAGATTTAAAAATAGAAACCAAGACAAAATAAAATCATAGAATTTTACCATAGGATTTTAGAAGACACATAGATGAGCCTGGAAGAAAACTCAGAAGTCTGTTCAAAACAACCAGTTGAATGCCAGAAAGTTGTATTTTGGAGGCTTATTTAGTTCAACGGTTGGTCTTTTTAACCGAGCTTGTGTTTCTTAGCTAAAATTATTGAGTTCAGGGCAGACGAATGAATAAGGCAAGGAAAGCAGTCTCTGTGCCTGGACTCAGCATGGACAGCTCTGAAAAAGGAGCAAGCCCACTCTACCTGAGGGCCTGTTGTTTTATCAACACTCTGTCCAGCTTTTCTTCTTGTTCCTTCAGGGTAAGAGAGCAACTCAGCCCAAAGGTTAGCAGATTCAATTTTTCTTATCAATTAGCTGCTTAAGCTTTTTATTTCCCTTTTGTAAAGAGTCTTTTAAAAGAGGCAATAAAAATTTTGAAATCTTTAGAAACTTTGACACATCCATAGGCATCCCTGGATAAGCCTAATTTGGGAGCCCTCAATTTTAAGTGCACTGTTGTTCATTTGGAACAATCCACCATAATTTTAAATGATCATTAGTAAGATTCCATATTGGAATGTATTTACTACTTCCAAGGCCTAAAACTTATACTTGCAAAAGTAGCCATAGCCAGAAGGTAGAATACTCAGTTCTTTAGAAATTAAGGACCCCCCTTTTTTGTGGGGGTGGCTGGTCTATACGGGGAACCAAACCCTTGACCTTGGTGTTTAAGGCCATGCTCTAAACAACTGAGCTAACCAGACAGCCCCAAGGATCCCCTTTTTACATTTTGGCTTTGGCTCCGAGATCTCCTTGATCAACTTGGTCAAAGATTTTTCTCTACCTAAGAATGCAAGAAAAAGCTAATTTGATCCTGAATCCAATTCAGTTTGTGTCTGTCTGACCGGCCAGACATCTGAGGCTTCTAACTGAACCCAATCTAGTTAATTATTGGATCCAGTCCTATTCTGGACCCAGCCCAGTCTCTGTCTTGACTTCCAAACCCAGTTCAGATAAAAAAATTTTTGCTCAAATGAACTCAGATAGCTCAAAACACAAATCCGTGGAGCTTCAGAATCCAAGAACTTACCCATAATCCCCAGTTGCTGCAAGAAAGCAATGAACACAATGGATCCTGTGGGTACCTTGCTTTGTCACTTAGTGTTCCTGCGGGTCACTCAAAGCTCCACTTTGGGTCCCACTTCTGACATCATCTGTTAAA
>NW_007726296.1:832811-836935 GCF_000696425.1 Galeopterus variegatus | reverse complement strand
ACTTTGAGGACAATTCGCCTAAACCTATCAAGATATTGTCCCCTGGGGTGGGGTATGTTGCCGCCTGCCCCTAAACCAGGGTGCCAGCTCCTGCTCCAGGCCCTGTCTCTGCACTGACCCAGGTGGACCTCCACAGCTGTGGCAGGGGGCATCATGACCCTGTTTTACAGAGGAGGGTTGTAGTCCACACCTCATGGACCGGATGAAATGCATTAACCACGTAAGGCTCGTAGCGAGTGTCGGTGGCATCAGTGGTGGTCGGGCAGGGAGTACAGCGAAGTCCCTGCAAAGCCTGAAGAAGCAGCCATGGGGATCTGCAGGAAAGGCCCTGAGGGTTAAGGTGGGGGAGAGAGAGAGTTGGGGCTGTGCGGGTAGGGAAAGCCCTGTGAGCAGCCACCTGGAGGAAGAGGTCATCCAAAGAGCTGCAGGAAAGTGCTGGGGAAGAGGGAACAGCCCTCTCATTGGCTCCAGGCCCTGGGTGGTGACAGGTCAGACCTGCTTCTGAAGGACACCTTCTCCCTTCCCCTCCCAATGACCTATGTGTGGTCTTGGGCAAGTCCCTCCTATCTCTGAGCCTCAGTTCCCCGAGAGAGGGGTCAGCCTGGCCCCTCTCTGAGGTCAGTTCAGCCTCTGACTATGAGGCAGTACACAACTACGGAGCACCCCGTGCTCAGTGGAGCACCCAGCTCTCCTGGGCCACGGCTGGAATCTCCATGGTGCATCCTGTGCTCAGACAGGTGCTTTCCCCACAAGATTCCAGGAAGCCACCAGGAGGCTGGCTGGTGGCAGGTTTAAAGCAGCAGGTGGTTCCTGCCAGTGAGCCCCAGCATGGAGAGCTGACCCTTACACGATGGTGCCTGAAAGGGCCTGAGGAAAGGTTGCTGAGCCATTTGAGGAGGTGTCCTTGCCAGAATGCCATTTCGTAGAGGAGGCCCATTCACCAGGGTGTGGCCTAGAAGGACTCCCACAGTCCACACCCCACCCTCATGATCACACACTCCTGCTCCCTTAGCAGGAATGACCTTGGCAGCCAGCCCCTGGCCCAGCTGTGGTCCTGGAACAGAGGACAGGCCAGTTTTGGTAGCAGTTAGAGGAAGAAGGGGTACCCCAGGAGGGAGGTCTCCAACAAAGGCCCAGGACCTCACAGGGAGAGGCAAGGGAGGGAATGCACCAGAGAAGACCCCCAGAACCCTGCCATGTCCTCAGCCCACCCCATCTAAAGCCAGAGGGACTGTGGAGAGGGAGAGGAGGGGGAACGGGAAAAGGAAGGGGTGGGGGGATTGGGAGGGGCAGTGGGGGGAGGGGACTGGCTGGTCCTGAGTGGCCACATCCTGGAGTTGATTCTGGGCTCAGTGGGAGGCTTCAGCAGGCTCATGGCAGGGACACTGTGCTGTTGTTTGCTGCCAGCGCTCAAACATTTCCTCTGTGTGCCGAGAACTGAACATACTTCATGCAGTCAATTTCTAAAGCAACCTGCCAGGGTCACATTATCCAAAGGGCTTTGTCTACGGCCACACAGCTAGGACAGGGCAGAGCCAGGGTTTGCGCCCACTTGTCTGGCCCACTACATGATGTCCCAGAAACCAGGGGCCTCCCCCCATCTGCCTTGGAACCTCCTGGCCTGAAGCTACATTAAGTCAGGCAGGACCAGCCCAGGGCTCCCAGCACCTGCCTCTGCCTGCCTCAGAGGACTCCACCTCACCTCTCGCCCACCCCAGGCTCCGCCTCAGGTCCCCATCACTGCCCCTACCCCCACACTCCCTCATCCCCCAGACCACCACTCCTCCAGGTGGGGCAGAAGGATCTGAGCCTCCCAGAAACCAAGAAATTGGGCCCTGATGCCAGGCACCTCTTGTCAACCCCAGGGTGCACCCAAGACAGAACACAGTCATGGTCTCAAAGAGACGTCGCACTTGGAGGCAGCCTTAGAATGCTCATGACATTCCAGAGAGGTGCGTGGTGAGCTAAGGCTTTCCTTTCAACGCTGATTAATAGGATTCTCTGAATCACTGAAACAGGCACAGGGCAGCCACTTTTTATAGCAGAACAACAGTTGGCAGCAACAACCCTACTTATGCCAAATTTTGAAGGCCGATGTCCTTCTGATTGGATGCTTTGGGTGTGGGAGCAGGAGGACTCTCTGGCTTCTTACGTCCACTCAGAATGGGAGGGTCCCCTTAGGCCCGGTCATCAGTCTCTGCCGACATCCCTGTCAACACACCTGGCCTCCATCGTGTTCCATCTCCTGTTGTGTCTTGGGTTGTTGAGATTCTCTCCCTGAGTCTGGTGAGGGGTGCTGCATAGGGGTACAGACAGCACCAGACCCCGCCCCTGGCCTCAAGTTGCTCAGGAGTAATCACACAAAATGCACTGTGGCCAGACAGGTTAACAGAGACATTACCTACTTCAGGAGGGGTCACTAGCTTGGCCTGGTAGGAGGGTGCACGCAGCAGAGGGACTGCTAGTGCAAAGTCCCAGTAGTGGGGAAATCCAAAGTGACATGAGTCCGTGGGTGAGGCTGGTGGGAAGAGTTTAGGAGAGTAGCAGGCAGGCCAGCCGGACGTGTAGGATATGGGAAACCTTGAGAGCTGGACTGTGGGATTTGGCCATTTGGAGGGCAATAGGGAGCCAATGAAGATACTTTAGCAAGAGAGTGACATGGTGAGTTGGCTTTTCCCCAGGGGGCCCAAGTGGAGGCAAGAAGCTGGTGAGGAGGTGCTGGTGGGGGCTGGGCAGAGTGGTGGAGCCTAAGTGAGGGCCAGGGCCTCGGGCTCACCCTGTTAGGAGGGTCTCCTAGCACGCTGTGGACCTGGGCTTGCAGGGAGGGACTGAGTTGAGGCTGACCATGTGGACATTTAAGTCCTAGTGAGGAGCAGGAAGAAACCAAGAGAGGGGAGGTCCCTGAGCAATTCAAGAAGGCAGGGCTCAACCCATTATCACACAAATAGGGCAACCAAGGCCCGAGAGCGGGTCCCACGGTGGGTCTGTGGCAGCTCTGGTCTGTGAGCTCCTGATGCCAGTGCTGTCTGTTCAGGCAGACAGTCCCTTCCCTGCCCACTCTGGAGTCAGGCAGCCAGGATTCCAGTGCTGCTTCTGTCCCCACCCCAGTCACGTGTTTCCCTGTCAGCTGAGTGGGGATATACTAGCACCTGCCTCATCAGGCTTCTGTGAGGATTAGATGATTTGTGACACAGGTGGACTGATGGCAAAAGAAGGATTGGGCTCCGCTGAGGAGTGCTTAGGAGCATTCTGCCACCACGACCCCGTCCCTTTCTTCCTACCACCATCCTGCCTGCCTCCACTCCCACCCACAACCCTCTCGGCCGTTTCCTTTTTCCCTTCTAAAACAACAACAACAACAAAAACAAAAAAGCCCAGCCATCCACCTGGTCAGGTATGTTTCATGAAAACAGAAAAGGAGAAACACCCAGCTCCCTAGAGGATTTGCCAGCCTCTCCCCACCCCCACACCCCTGTCCACTGGGCTCTCCCTCCATGGGGCTCACTGTGCCTCCTCACCAAAGAACCCAAAGTGTTGGGGGCTGTCCCAGCTCCACGGTCCAGGGGAAGGTGCTGAGGCCCAAGGTCATGCAGCTCAGAAGTACCAGAGCTGGGGCCGTCCTGCTCTGGAGTCTGTGTGCCGGATCCCTGTGCTGTGCTGTCCTGGGGGGGAGGACAAGCAAGCCCTTGGGGACACTCCGCCCAAGGGGGTTCCATTCATTCATTTGTTCACATGTGCATTCATCCATCATTTTTGCATTTCCTGATGGATTCACATTTCTCAAAGAAATGTGTGGACTGTTCTGTTTGCTTCTGAATCCTCCAGTCCCTAGCACAGGAGGTGTTCCCAGACGGAAGCTGAAGAAACACGTCCAGAAGGGAATATTTGAGAACATGATAGGTCCACACTTCAAGCCTTCGCCTGCTCGTGTAGCTCACTCCTGGAGCCACTTGCACGCCCTCCACTCCATGGAATCTCATCTTGCCAGGGCCACTGACGATCCATTTCCAGAGGCAGACATATCCAGTTGTCACATGTCAGTCCTCTTGCCCCAGGCCCTCCTTTGACTCCATGAACCCCTCCTCCCTCCTGATCCGCATGCTCTCCTCTGGGCTTCCATGACA
>NW_007726296.1:831179-832428 GCF_000696425.1 Galeopterus variegatus | reverse complement strand
CTTGTGAGCTCCTCTTTTGAGGCCCACTCTTTCACGTTTGGGGTTCTCTTCTCTCTTAGCTCATGTTCTCTCTGGATGTTCTCATGAATTCCCTGGGATCTAACACTCTGGTCAAGGAAGGCTTTCCTGGAAAGCACCTAACCCCAAACCACCCACAGGAGCCCCTCTATAACTAAGACACAGAGAAGGAAATAAATCCCAGGTGAAATGTCATTAGTGGTAAAAGTTACCAGACAGAGGAGAGGCTTCTGGCTTTTACTGTTGATCACTAACAAGTATTTTGACACAGGAGCAGGAGAATATCACCATTTATTGGGCATCCTCTGTACCTGGCACTGTCCCAAGTGCATCTATTTACTCCTCCCCAGCCCAGAGAGGACTGGAGTGGGAGTTATTAGTTAGCTACAGCTGAGTAACAAGCTATCCCTAAAATAAGTGGCTTAAAGAGTAACAATGTATTTGGCTCACAGTTCTGTGGGTTGGCAATTCAGGCTCGGCTCAGCCTGGCTGGACTCCTTGAGGATTCTGTAGTCAGCCAGTGGGCTTCTCTCCACGTGGTCTCTCACCCCCAGTGGGCTGGTCCAGGCTTTCTCACATGGCAGGGGAAAGATTCCAAGATGGCAAGAGCAGGTGCTGCAAGACCTCTAGCTGCAGGGCTTCACCACATTCTGTTACCCCAAGCAGGCCACAGGGTCAGCCCAGATTCCCGGGGGCAGGAACAGATCCCGCCTTTGAGTGGAGGGCTATAAAGCATATGGCCACTTCCAGTCTGACACAGGGACAATCTTCATTTTACTCCACTTTAGCTGGGGCTCTCCCCAGTCCAGTGCCCCTTCTGCAGACCCAGACCTGTGCGCCTTTCCTCAGCTCTTTCCACGGGGGAAGCTCGAGCCTTTGTGCCTGGGAAGAGAGGCCTCAGCCAAGAGGCTGCTCCAAGGGGCCCGCAGCAGGCCGCTGACAAGCAGGGGCTTGACTGAAGAGGAGGATTAAGGGCACTAAATCTGTCCCTCAGGCTTGAAGGATGGCCAAGCAGCAGGGCAACTTGCCAGATGCAGGCCTCCGAGGGAGGGGACATGTGCAGGGCTCTGCCAGGCACTGCTCTGGGTCCAAGGATCCAGTGTCAACCACGCGGGCATGGTCTTTGCCCCAACTAGCCAGGCACGCAGATGCCACAGACACAACTCCTCAAGTAATGTTTTCACTGAAGTTGTCCTAAGGGCCAGGGCTGGGAAGTGAAGCGGCTTCTGAG
>NW_007726296.1:827995-830044 GCF_000696425.1 Galeopterus variegatus | reverse complement strand
GGGAGCGCCGCCGCGCTCCCAAGCGGCGCACTCTCCAGTGCGCCACCGGGCCGGCCCCAGGCACCAGCATTTTTAAGAAGCTCCCAAGGTAAGTGTGGTGTGAACCTAGGGATGAACCATTGTTCTGTAGATTATAAAATGGGGTGAGATAGGACGTCACCAGCTTAATAAGTGTCAGCGGAGATTTCCACAAGGACAGGACCAAAGGATGAGGAGAAACCAGCCGGGAGAGGAAGGATGGAAGAGTGTTCCCAGCAAAGGGAACAGAGTGTGCAAATTTCTCTGTGGCCGGAAGGGACTCAGCTGTGAGGTGGAGGTACTGAAAGGTCCCCAGGATGGCGGGAGCCTGGGACCACGGGCAGCAAGCGAGGCTGAGCCACCTCCTCCCGCTTCCTCCTCAGCTGGGCTTAAGGAGAGAAGGCTAGAGACCGGGGACCCTTTCTGAAGGGAAATGCGTGCAGACACTTTCCTGTCAGGGAACAGTGAGCAGCAGCTTGGTCCTTTCTTCCTAGCCATGGGAGGAGAATAAATCACACTCAGAGTGTGGGGTGGCCGGTTAGCTCAATTGGTTAGAGTGCTTTATTGTCACGCCAGTGGCAAAGGCTCGGACACCCACACCGTCCAGCTGTCTAAGAAAAAATTTTTAAATATCAGAGCTGGAAAGTGTCACCCAGATCCACTAGCCTGATGGCTTTAAAGTGTTTTTATTTTTTAAATTATTTTGGTGCCTTTTAGTCAAACAATATTTGCCACTGTCCCTATAATGGTTGGAGCAAAGTGGCAGTGATATTGGGGGGTCTGGAGTCCTGCCCCCTCTAAACTCTCCCTCAAGTCTCCCCAGGCCCCCCCAGGACTCTGTGCAACCCAGTTTGGAAATGNAAACTCTCCCTCAAGTCTCCCCAGGCCCCCCCAGGACTCTGTGCAACCCAGTTTGGAAATGACAGGGAACCAAGGCTCAGGGAGAGATAATGGGATTGTTTGGGGCAGGGCAGGGACACGGTACTGGTCCCCTGAGTCCCTCACCCAAAAGATGGGCCTGGGCAGAGCTCTCCAAACTTTTGCTGTCAGGTCTTCCAGCACGAATTTTCATTTTGCTGCAACTCGCCTATTATGAGTTGAATTGTATTGCCCGCCCCTCAAAGACATGTTGAAGTCCTAACCCCTGCTACCTGCGAATGTGACCTTATTTGGAAATAGTGTCATTGCAGATGTAATCAAGTTAAGGTGAGGTCATTAGGGTGGGCCCTAATCCAGTATGACTGGTGTCCTTATAAGAAGAGGGGAATTTGGACTTCGAGACAGACATGGAAGAGGACAGCCACGTGAAGACACACACACAGGGAGAAAGCCACATGGCAATAGAGGCACAGAGGGGAGTGACGCAGCTGCAAGCCTGAGACGCCAGGACTGATGGAAGCCACCAGAAGCTAGGAAGAGGCAGAGAAAGATTCTACCAAGAGCCCCCAAGGGAGCTGACACCTTGACTTAGGACTTCTGGCCTCCAGCACTGTGAGAGAAAACATTTCTATTGTTCTAAACCACCAAGTTTGTGATACTTTGTTACAGCAGCCTTCGAAACTAATAGGCCCTCTAAAAATATATATATATTTTTTTTGGCAGTTGGCCAGTAGGGGAATCTGAACCCGTGACCTTGGTGTTACCAGCACTGCACTCTCCCAACTGAGCCACGGGCCAGTCCAAAATAAAATAATTTTTTAAAAAAGAAACAACCTCCTTCCTCCCCAGAAACTAATATACCTTCTAAATCATTATTCATTTAATTTTTTTTCTTTGGACTCATTTTTAAACAACTTGCACATGTTTTGCTAAAAAGTAAAGATTCCGTCGTTTCTATAAATGAAGAACCACAATCCTGTCCATAAAACAGAAGGTGCCTTAAAAATGAAGACAATGAAAACACCTAGCTCCATTTGACTCCATTTAGCTGGGTGCAGTTGCTCGATGGCTCTGATCTGGGGACACTTTGATGGAAAGTGAGATGAGCAAGTGACAAGGTGTGGAGGACACCTGAGCACCTAGCTGAGACTT
>NW_007726296.1:825928-826398 GCF_000696425.1 Galeopterus variegatus | reverse complement strand
AAACCTCGGTTGCCTCATCTGTGGCATGGTTCCCTTCCTCCTGGGCTATTGGGAGGGGTCAATGGGGCAATGCCTGGGAGCACTTGGCTCAGTGCCTCACACTTGGCAGGGCTCAGAAATCCTTGCTTGCCAGCCTGCCCCCCACACAGTGAGTTCCTGCTTTCTGTGCCACACAGGAGGCTAGCCTCCAGGGGTTTCCACATCACTGTCAACGGTAATGTCCATCGTGCCTTTCTGTGTGCCAGGCCCTGTTCTAAGCCCTTCCATGCATTAACTCATTTAATCTTTGCATTAACTGTGTGCAGGGGGTACTATTACTACCCTAAGACCGCGAACACAGAGGCCCATGCCTTAGAGGCCCCCTCTAGGGCCCTCCTGTGGCTGTACCCCTTCCCACAAGGTCACAGATTCTACAAGGCCAAAAGGACGTGCCCCCAGACCCAGCTCCCTCTCCCTTCTGTGCTGAACTC
>NW_007726296.1:823036-825544 GCF_000696425.1 Galeopterus variegatus | reverse complement strand
TCTACAAGGCCAAAAGGACGTGCCCCCAGACCCAGCTCCCTCTCCCTTCTGTGCTGAACTCCGGGTATGGCAGACCCCAGAGTCCCTGTCTGTTGGCCTATTCCCCATTCTCCCAGCTGAGGGCAGAGGGGCCCACTGCTGTGTGCCCAGGTCCAAGGGTGGATGCGGGGGGTGCGTTGTGGGGTTGCAGGGTGTGACTGAGCTTGAAGGGGATGCTGGGTTGTCCATATGCGTGCCCGAAAAGCTGCTCAAAAGGAGGATGGAGCCAGGAGCAGCAGGAGGGGCACGGGGCAGCCTCCTCCCACCACCAGCAGAACCCCGAGGAGCCTGAGAATTTTAAATTCGAATCTAGCCCCCAGCTCACCATAAAAATATGCTTGTGAAGGTGGGAGAACAGGATGACTTTTACTTAATAGCAATTGACTTTTACATAATAGTAAAATGACTTTTACTTAATAGACTCTGCTGCTGTTGGGGTGGCCTGGTGTCATCCCCATTTTCTGAGCCACAGGGGACAATCCATTGGTGCATTGGTCAAATAAGGAATATGCTGAGCCCAAGCCTTTCAATACGCAAGTGGAGAATAACAGGCATAAAAGCTGCAAATAGCCTCAAAGCATGGGCATGATAAAGCTCCTGGAGACCAGGTTTAGCTCCCACATGGTGAGTCACCTCCACCCTCACGATGAGGGCATTGGCGTCTCCTTCCCCAGGGCCTGTTGAGGATCCCCCTTGGTAACCTGGACCTGCCTCTTCCCTTCCTGTCCTCCAAAATGAGTCCCTGACTCCAGGCCAGACTTCTGAGACCCAGATGGACAACCTCCCATCCCCTTTTCCCACTGTCCTCCACAAGGTCTTCTCTCTTGCTCATTCCAGCTCCTTTTGCCATCTTGACAAAAATAATCGGAATGACGGAAATAATTATGAGCACTCACCTTGTGCAGACCCTGACTCCACATTACCCCTGGTGGGGCTCTAGTGCCATCCTCATTTTACAGATGAACAAATTGAGGCTCAGTTTGGGGCTGACCCCTTACTAAGGTCACAGCTGGTGAGGGGCAGAGCCAGGAACTGAATATGTCTGTCTGTCTGACCCCAGAGCCCACACATCTGCCTGGGCCTGGAAACTGCAGAGGAGAGGGGCCTTCTCGGCCTTGCCCCATGTTGCGAGGCAAGTCACTGGTCCTTCCAAGCCTCTGTTTCTCTGGGGAAGTGACTTTGGGGAGTGGGGGTACCTGGGGCTCCTAGAGCCTGGGATTCTGGGTTCCAGGAGTGGAGCTGGGGCAGCCTGGGAGCTGGGGCCACCCTACCCTGGCTCAGATGACCAGTCCCGAGGGCCCAGTCAGTCCAGCCTTGGATCAGGCCGTAAGTGGGAACAAAACAGTCCCAGGCTCTGTTTATTGTCTGGGAGCTGGGAATATTTTGAATTGTTGTATTTGAGGGGGAAGGAGGAGGAATAACCAAATATAAGAAGGCAGTGGCTGAGAGGCCCAGGCAAGAATGCAGAGGAATTAGGCCTGCCTGGGTATGTCTGGGCGACTGTGACGCTCTTGCAGGCCCAGCACGCTCTGGGTCAAGGATTCTCAGCTCTGATGCGATATTCGAATTGCCTGGACTGCTTTATATATAAAATAAAAAGCCTCACACCCAATTAATTTAGAACTTCCGAAGGTGGACCGAAGAATCAGGATTTTTTAAGCTTCCGGGATGATTGCAGTGGGCAGCCAGGGTTGAGAACTGGTACCTCCTAGATCATGGTTCTCACAGTCAAGAGGCCCCAGAAGCCCCTGGGGGGGCTTGTTCAGTGGGATTGCTGGGACCCACCCTGGGGTTTCCAATTCAGGAGGTCTGGGTGGGGCTTGGGGCTTTGCTTCTCTCTCCAGTTCCCAGTGACAACGCTACTGGTCTGGGGACCATTCTCTGAGAGCCTCTCCGCTGGACTCTTAGAGCTCAAAATGTGGTTTGTGGACCAGCAGCAAGGGGTCTCCCCAAGGAGCTTGTTAGAAATTCAGAATCTGGGGTCTACCCCAGACTTGCTGAGTCAAATCTGCATGTTAACAACATCTGCAGATGATTATATGCACTTTTCAGTTGGGAGAAGGCTGGGCTAGGTCACCTTGGCTAACCTTCTCCTGCCACAGATGGGGAGACTGAGGTGGGCAGAGGTGGAGGCCTGTCAGGGATACAGAGCCCCTAAGATCCACTCAAGGCTTGGATCTGGGTCTCTCCAGGGGAGACGGAGAGGAGAGGGGTCTCCCATGGGTGGCGTTGAACGCACGCACGGTCTTAAAGACTGGCCCCTTTCCCTGAGTTAGTTTTGCAGTTCATGGAAGTGGGGGACGGGCACCATAGGCAGCTCCAGCTCCATTCGCTCAGCAGAGCGTGCCAGGCACCCATCGTGATCCCAGCAGGTACAGCCCTACCCACATGACGTGGCTGATCGAGATGTGAATGGGTACTGGTATCCAAGTTAGGATGAAAATAAAACAAGGCAAAGGCACAGGGCTG
>NW_007726296.1:819028-822282 GCF_000696425.1 Galeopterus variegatus | reverse complement strand
GGGGGGGGGGCAGGGGGCAGGTGGCCAGCTGAGGCACATGGTGGGGGAAGGTCTCTGGGGAGGGGACACTGCAGCCAAGGCCTCAGGATGGAGGAACCAGCCCTGGGAAGGGCTGAGGGGGACCCTGGGCAGGGGAGCAGCTGAACAGAAGCCCCCAGGCACAGGGAGCTTGGGGTTTCCACAGGGGCAGGGAGATGATGGGGAGCAGGGGTCTCAGAGGCTGGAGGAGTGGGCTTTAGTGGCATCTGGTGGGGGCTGTGGGTGGCTTACAGCAGGAAGGAGGCCTGAGTGGGTCTGGGGCTTTCCTTTTGGTTCTCACTGTAGTACACACTGTCCCCAGTGAGGTACGCAAAACCAAAGTGGCAGCGATGGTGCCTGTGAGTCTGCGCACCAGTGCGGACTTCACCAGTTTGGGCTCCAGCAGCTGCCCGCCCACAGGAGCTCTCGGAAGGGGTCCTCCTGGGCAATCCCCCCACCCACGGAAGCAACCACTGCCCCTATTTCTGTGACCCTCGATTCACTCTGCCTGACTCAGAAGCCCGTGCACACAAGAGCGCAGGGAGGCCCGCCCAAGGTTTTGCATGCGCCGATGGTCCGTTCCTCCTCCCTGGCTTTCGTCCTGCCCTCCTTCTGTCTTTCCATCCTCCTGTGGACAGAGGCAGCAGGGCCGCTTCATTTGGGCTGTTATGAGCAGTGCCGCCATTCACGTTCTCGCATGAACCTTTGGGTGGGCAGGTGTTTTCGTGTATCTTTGACCAATACTTGGGCGAGGAATTGCTGACTCATGGGTGAAGGGTTTAACCTTGTAAGAAACTTGTCTCCTTATCAGAAACCGCCAAACTGTGTTCCGCAGTGGCAGTTCCATTCCGTGCTCCCATCAGCTGTGTGGGAGAGGACCAGGAGTGGAGATGGGCTGGGGGGTGGGAGAGGAAGCCAAGGGGCGGGAGGCCCCTGCAGTCACCCAGGCGGGAGCAGCAACCTGGACTGGGGCAGCTGTGGAGCTAGAGAGCATCTGTCCACAGCATCAGTGAATGAATAAAGACGCCCGTCCCTGCAGGTCTGTCTCCAGCACTGACACCTTCCCAGTATGTCTGGCTCTGAAGCATTTTACTGTTCTCGCTGAGGGAGAGGAGGAAGTGAGTCTCTGGGACTTGCCACCCGTAGACCACATCCGGTGAGGGTTCCTGGGGTCCTCTGTGCTCCAGGCCCTGTGCTGGGCCCAGCTGTGGACTCCTTCCTCCTGAGTGCTCCCCATCAGGGGCTCCAAGTTTGGCTGCAGGAGGGCTATGAGCAAAGGGCTTTGGGGGAGGGAGAGGCATGGGAGAAGGCCTGGAGGTGGGAAAGCCAAGGGTGCAGGCGTCAGGGAGGGCCAGCAGGTGTTCTGGCTAACATTTGCTGAGCCTCGTGCTGGGGACCAGGTTTAGAGCTTCACATGAATCATCTCCATGCAATCCTCACAACCGTCTGAAGCAGAGGGGTTATGATTAGTCTGACTGTACAAATCAGGAAACTGAGGCACAGAGAGGTCACATAATTCACTCTGGGTCCACAGCCCATGAGGGATGAAGTTGGTATTTGCAGGCAGCCAAGAGGAGGGTGGGTAGGCAGGAAGTAGATTCCCAAAGGCTCCATGCTCTGATAAGAATCCGTGGTACGGCCACCGAGACACGTTCAGACGTGGACATCGGGTATGTGCCAGGAGAAAGTATCCAGGACAGGGAGGGGACCACTGAGCAGCCCCATCACTGTCCTTTGTCTCTTCAGGGCTGCTTTCCGGAATGGTGTTCTGAGAGTCATAGTGGGCTGGCCAGACAATCCTCGATGATCCTTCCGCCGAGCTGGCCAGATGGCCCGGCGTGGGCGGCATCTCCCACGGGCACTGTAACAACTTCTGATGTGACTTGATCAATGAGACTCTTTTCTGGCAAGGGACAAAATGTTTTATTCAAAGTCCTGGATTGATTTTACTTTACTATGAGAGTTGCTAAGAAAAAGAATCCTCAAGTAGACTTTAAAAAATCTCATTCAGTGCCAGCCCTGTGGCGCTCGGGAGAGTGCGGCGCTGGGAGCACAGTGGCACTCCTGCCGCGGATTCGGCTCCTATATGGGGATGGCCTGTGCGCTCACTGGCTGAGCGCGGTGCAGGTGACACCGAGCCAAGGGTTGCGATCCCCTTACCGGTCACAAAAAATAAAATAAAATAAAAATCTCATTCACTGCCTTTTCATGACCGGCTGCAGACTGAAGCCTCAAGCTTGGCCTCACACGCCTCCAGGAGCTCTGTTGTCCATCAGTTTTTATTCTCCAAATGAGACAAGCGACTCTTCACGGAATTTCAGCTTCTGAAGGAGACCTCTGCCTGCCTTCCTTAAAGGTCCCTCCTTGTTGCCAGTGCTTTCTGTTCCCTTGGTGACCACGGTCTCTTCCTAAAGCTTCCAGCTTCCAGCCCCCGGCAAGGGAGCAGAAACTGCACAACGTACACTGTGGGTCTCAAACTCAGGCCCCTGCAGGGGCCAGTAGGTGGCATAAAGGAGCAAACTCGCCAGGTGGGAACTGTGGCATCCTGGGGAGCCCATGCCCCAGGTGAAGCGGTGACTGATGCCCCTCAGCTTCTTGTAGTGTAGACAGGTCGGTAAAGGGCCCCGTTTTGCAATTTTTCAAGAGAAACCAGACATTCAGATTTTTTAAATGTGAAGTCTGTTTTTATTCATGGCGATTAACTCAAAACATTTTAAAGCCCAGCGGAGACCAAGACTCACATCTGGGAGCTGGATTTAGTGCAGGGACCCCTAGTTTGAGACCTCTGACCTCCTCTTGCAACAGCTTAATGAGTCAGAGCTTATCATCCCACAGTACAGATGAGGAAACTGAGGCTCAGAGAGCAAGATGCAGGCCCAAGTCACATAGCTGGGAAGCAGCAGGGTTGGGAGGGGAAGCTTCCAGTCTCTGGCCTCCATGCTGAGCTCTTTCCACTCCACCCCTGGCTTTGGTGACATTGGCTCCCCCTGGGAACCCCCTCCTGTCCAACCATCCCTTCACCTCTTTTGCAGCCTCTCTCTGGAGTGGAGCTTGGAGCACTTCCTGGCTCCTCTTCTCTCCTCTTCCTCCCCCCCTTCCCCCTCCCCCTCCTCTCTTCCCCCTTTTCCTCCCCTCCTCCTCTTCTCTCCCCCCTTTTCCTCCCCTCTTCCTCTTCTCTCCCCTCCCCTCCCCCTCCCCTCTTCCCCCTTCTCCTCCCCTCCTCCTCCTCTTCCCCC
>NW_007726296.1:815981-818392 GCF_000696425.1 Galeopterus variegatus | reverse complement strand
CCTCCTCCTCTTCCCCCTCCTCCTCTTCTCTCCCCTCCCCCTCCCCCCCTTATTCTCTCTCTCCCTCACTCTCTCCTGATCTCTGGGGCTGGGCTTTTTGTCTGGCAATCACCCATACCCCAGAATCCCCTCAGTCAAGAGTGTAATCTCTAGAACCAAATGGCCTGGGTTTGAATTCCAGTTCTACTAATTACCAGCTGAGGGACCTTAGGCAAGTTATTTAATTTCTCTGTGGCTCTGTTTCCCTTTTGTAAAATGGAAATAATAGTACCAATCTCATAGGGTTCTTGTGAGGATGTAAGGGGTTAATTTATTTGACTACATTGAACTGTGCTGGGTAGATAGGAATGTGCTATAGAAAGGTATGTTAAATAAAATAAATTCAACAAACATTTGTTGAGTACCTACTGTGTGCTAAGTCTGCGACAAACTCCGGGACTCAATGGGGGCAAAAGGACCAGATCCTGTCCCTCTGGAGCTGCAGGTTTAGAGGAGGAAGACGACAGATGAGCCTCGTCTGTCTGTGTCTGTGCTGTCACTACTTGCGCTGCGTGGTGCTGGCTTACCTGAAGGCAGGCACTGCAGCTGGCCTTCCCAAGTTGCAGCCCGGAACATGCTACTGCCCCTCCCTCCTCTCGGGGCCTCCGCTGCCCTGGCTGACTCTCTCCAACTCTCTGCAAGGCCCTGCCACCAACACCCTTGCCTGCAGGCCTTTGCACAGCAGCTTGCTCTGCCTGGAACATGCTTCCCATTCCTCCCACTCAACCGCTCTTGGCTTAGTCAAAGCCTCCCCTTGGTTCAAACCTCAACTCCAGAGTCACTTCCCTGCACTACAACCTACCCCTTGTGCTGTGTGCAGTGACACGTGCACAGGGAGTCTGGAGAGTTTTCGCCTGACATCTGCTCCTGCAACTCACAGAGGAACCTCACTCACATCAGCAGGAGCAGAGGAACGTGGGGACTCAGCTGCTTTTCTTCTCCAGCTTCAGTTTTCTCACCTATAAAATAGATGCAGTTACCCTGCACTCAAACAGAGTGCTGAGGTGCAGAAAGCGGATGCCACCTGGGGCACTGGGATGCTGGAGGCACTGCTGATCCCTGAGTACCTCCCGGAGGAAGGGGCACCTGGGGCCAGCAGAGAAGGGAGGGGAAGGCACCGGAGGAAGGCAAGGGAGGGCGTGTGCCTGCAGTGGCCGGTGCCTGCCTTGGCTGGAGGTGGTGTTGCGGGGAGCCTGTTGGAAGGTTAGGTTGGAGCCCCATGGCAGTGCTGGGAAGAGTTGAAGTGTCACTTCTGGAATTCTGATCCTTAGCATCCCCAAGGTACCCTCAGGAATGCTCGGGAAGAGGGTGTTATGGAATCTCCCAGGCAGCAGATCCAGACTGGACCAGGCCAGATGGCTCTCCACAGACCCTGTGTGGTATTTCTTCTTTTATTCTGTGTTTAAGAGGTGGAAGGATCCATGCGCTCCCCACACAGCCTCCCAGGTGCAAAGAGGGAAAGAGAGGAGAGAGGAGATAGCTGGGGCTTGGAGAGGAAAGAGGCCTCGCTGGAGGTCACACAGCCCTCGCCCCTCACGCTCAGCCAGGCAGTGGTTGTGGAAAATGGTCTGAGGGCCCACTCATTCAAATAAGGACGAGAATAATGGCACGCTCCCCATCTCCATTTAAAAATAGTCACATTAGCTGACACTTGCTTGGCACTTCCAGGTGCTGGGTGCTGTTCCGAGCTCTTTACACTGTTAACCTTGACTCGTCACAGCAGCCAGAGGACAAAAGCTCTACTATTTCTATTTCCATTTTACAGATGAGGAAACTGAGGCACAGAAGGTCTGAGTAACTTGCCCAAGGTCACACAAGGCAAGATTCTGAAGCTCTCTGTCAGCTTCACACCACAACCTCAGGTCATCCTCATGCTGTTGGGGAGGGCTAGGTTATTGTGCCCATTTTTCGGAGGAGCATACCCAGGCTCAGGGAACCTGCATGATACCCAGGAGGACAGAGGGGAGCGAGAGCGGAGTCTGGCCTGGACCTGGCTACTCAAGGAGCCTCAGGGCCTCACCTCACGATCCAAGTGGATGAGCCGTGGTGGGATTAGGTGGCTGTGGCGGTCCTCATCTGCAGGCAGGAGGGGGCTGAGGACGGGCTGTGAGGACGGGCACGAGGGTGTGTACGCGCGGGGTCGGCGAGTCCGGGCTCTTTGTGTGTCCGAGCCTGTGCGCGCGTGCGTGCATGAGTGTGCGTGTGTATGTGTGTGTGTGCGCGCGCGCGCGCGTTTGTGTCCGCGCGTGGGCGTGGCTGAGCGCCCCGGGCCCGCCCCCGGCCCCGCCCCCGGCCCGGCCGAGCTGGTATTTTTCCACCCAGCAGGATGGGTGATGCTGAGAGCCGGCTGTGCAGACAACACACACGCGAGG
>NW_007726296.1:809563-815064 GCF_000696425.1 Galeopterus variegatus | reverse complement strand
GTCCCCGGGGCGCGGGGAGCGCGCGGAGCCGGCGCCACCAGCCCCTGCAGCCCCTGCCCATCTCCGCGCTCGGGCCGCCGCCCCGTGTCCCTGCGGGTCCCGGCCTTCCGCCCTCCCGGTGACCCCCATTCCGCGTCCCTTTCACCGCCAGGGAGGGACGGAGGGTCGCGTGCTCGGTCCCGCTGCCGGGGCTGTTATTGTTTCCTCCGGCGAAAGGGCTCGGACTGCTGGTGCGCGTGGCAGGTGTATGTGTGTGTCTCGGTGTCCGTGTGTCTCAGTGTCCCTGTGTACGTCTGTGTGTTTCTAAGGGCGGCTGTTTCTCTGTGTCCCCAGCAGCGTGCACTTGTGTGTCTCAGTGCCGTCTGCTATTCTCTGTGTCCTGGGCTGTGTGTATATTTGTGTCTGCAATACCTGAGTGTGGCTGTGTCTTCGGACGTGTGCTCTGGTGTGTCCCAGTGTGTGTCTGTGTGCACCTGCGTATATGTGGCTGTGTCTCCGAGTCCCTGGCTATGTGCACGTGTTTGTCCCTGAGTGTGGCTGTGTCTCTGGGTCCTAGGTTGTGGGCCCTTTTTTGTCCTCGGCTCTACCTGGGAAGGTGTCTCTGGTGCTTAGAGGGTGGAATGGCCAGAATGGTTCTCCAGGGCAGGCGCTGAGTGGGGAGAGGTGATAGGGCGGCATGGTTCCAAAGGTACTGCCCAGGTGCGGCGTGCAGGTGACAGTGCCAGCCTTCAGTCCTCGGCTCTACCTGGGAAGGTGTCTCTGGTGCTTAGAGGGTGGAATGGCCAGAATGGTTTTCCAGGGCAGGCGCTGAGTGGGGAGAGGTGATAGGACGGCATGGTTCCAAAGGTACTGCCCAGGTGCGGCGTGCAGGTGACAGTGCCAGCCTTCGGCAGTCCTGAGTGGCAGGACAGAGGCTGGAGGGACAGCCAGTGGGCAAGGGGCAGGGTCAGCAGGATGGTCCTCTTCCAGACTTTTCCCCTTCCTTCTGCCGGTTCCTCTTTGGGGCAGGAGGTTCTTGTCCCCCTCCCACCAGGGAAGCCATGAAGAGAGAATCCCTGGGACCTCCTTCTACAGCCTGGACTTTAGCCTGGACTGGAGGGGGGACCTGTGGGTGGCCCTCTCGTGCACTGGGAGGGAGGTGTGAGCTGGGTAGGGCTGATGGCCTGGCTATTTTGGTCACTGTCTGGCCTCTGCCAGGTCCTGGCCTCCCCCCAGGACCAGCCCCAAAGGCCTGAGAGGCAGCCTGGTCCCCTGTTTCCTGCCTGGGGAAATAAATCATCTCAGTAACTGCCCAGATGCTTGAATGGAGGGTCTTCTGGCTGAGGTTTAGTGGCACGTGGCTCCATTTGGTTTTCAGTGAATTGGCCCACGCTTTGGCGCAGCTGATGTTCAAATAAATGTCATGGAGGAGATCTTTCTAAAATTTCTTTTAAATTTTTTGTTGGCTAGAAGGGAGGTATCTCGTCCAGAGTCTCCCAGCCAGAAGGAGTTTATTTTTATGAGAGAGCGCGCGGGTAAGCGCTTAGCAACCGCCTGCCTCCCTCTCGACCAGGGAGTCATCTGGGGAGTGTGGGGTGGGCATGTGGAGGTGGGGTGGGCATGGGGGAAGGAATTTCATCAAGATGGTGTTGGAGGGGGTGGGGAGCCCAAGAGCACCGGCTGAAAACCCACAATAGAGTGGGATTGGCAGAATGGCTGGAGGTCTCAGGCCTGGCTCAGCCCCAGTTGACCTTGGGCAACCTTTTGGGGGGGCCTCAATTTCCTGATCTGTAAAATGGGTGGGGCATACTAGTTATGGGGTAAACCAGGGACTGAGAAGGCAGGAGCTTGTTCCCAGGGAGCTGAGTTTAAGTACTGTGCTGTCTTAATGGGCAAGTGACCTTGGGTGATTCCCTGGGTTTCTTTGAGCCTTGGCTCTGCTGTCCTGGCAGCAAGGACGCCAGCGCTGGCCTCACTGCGTCCTTGAGGGGATTGAGGGAGATGAGGCTGAATAAGCTTGTGGTAAGCTGCAAAGCCGGGCTCGGCTGTAGAGCTCCACTGATTAGAGGGTGTCACGAGGTCCTGGGTCACTGGTATGTGGCAAGGGCAAGGCGCACTCTTGAGCCTCTGTCCTTCAGGGATACCCTTGTACTGACCCATGGTGCAGCTGTAGTCAACCTCCCCACCCTCATTCCCCTCACCTCATCCTGTGATGATTGGATCGCATCTGCTTTGCAACATCTGGAGGCCCTAGTGGGTACTGCCCATTTCAGAGACCGGCAAACTGAGAGCCACCTGGAGGACTTTGCCTGGATTGAACAGTGGCAGGACTGGGCTTCAGAAGGCCTTCCCTTGACCAGCTGTGAGTTTTGGCCCCATGGGGCTTTGGTCACTGGGGTCCTGGGGAGTTGAAATTGGACCAGGGCCTGGGGAGAATGAAAGACAAAGGTGCCCTGGTATTCAGGGATGGAGGGTGGGCACCTGGGACCCACTGTCACCTCAATTCTGTCCCTCGTTATTCATTCTCCCATCTCTGCTTTCTCGAGGAGCCCTCCTGTGGCAGGTGTCAGCCCCCCAGGAGGCAATTTGGGCTCTAGAGACCGAGTTTTCTAACCCCAACTTGGCCGCCTGTCAATCTGTCAAAGGATTTGGGAGACTGTACTTCTCTGAAACTGTTTCCAAAGGTCCCAAATGAGTCATTGAACACATTTCTGTAAATTGGAAAGGGCTGAGAAGTAAATTACAAGGACTGCCTGGAATGCAGTTCTGCCATAGTGGGGGTGGGGTAGAGGTGTGGGTGGGAATTAGGGCTGGCCTGGAGCCCCAGAGCCACCCTGGCAGGTGCAGGCTGATCCTCCTCTTCAGCACAAGGCCATGAGCCAAGAGTCAGAGTCTTGGGGGCCACATCTCACTTTTTCGTGTTTGCCAGCTTGCCTTGGCCAGAGTGTTTGGATTTATGGGTTTTGGGGAGGAGATGTGGACCTGGAAATGCCCAGGGCAGCCTGCAAGTGAGGATGGGAGCTCTTTTTTAAGTTGGATAATTAACCATGACAAAGGTCAGTTCTGGGCAGGCACTGGATTTGGGGCAGAATGTTGGCTTTCGAGGAGCTCATAGTCCAGATATATAAGAACGTGTGGCAGCTGATGTGACCATCGCCATCCCTGGGGTGCTGTGAAGAAGACTCACGAAGTGACTGCGTGTGCACTGGTGTGTGGTCATAGGCAGGATGCACTGCAGCTTCCTAGAGGAGGTGATGGCGTGGCTGTCTCCTGTGGGTCGACAAACAGGATGGGCTGGCATGCTGGGCAGGGGCATAGCAGGTGCAAAGGCATGGCTGCGTGAAATAGCCCAGTGTGTTTGTAGAACAGGTCCCCCAGGGTCCCAGCTGGAGAGAGGAACACGAGCTCGGGCTGGGTTTGGCAGGAGCCAGATGGTGGAGGGCCTCGATTGCTGGGCAAGTGGGCTTGGGCTTTATTTTGAGGGCAGCAGGGATAGAATAGCATCAGAGCAGGTTGGGGGCAATGGGGGAGAAGCCAGTCAAGCTGGAGCCCGGGAGACCTCTGATGGTGAGTGAGGACCTAGGCTTTGGTCCAGGAGACCAAGGGTGGCCAAGCTGCTGTTGAGTAGGGCATAAAGCATTTTCTGTGCCAGTGAGTCTTGGCCTGAGCTCTTTCTGTAAAGGTGGGGTGAAAGCCTGGACATGCTGTTTAACAGGTACCCGGGTCATTGAATTGCTGGCTTTGACCTCCCTGGAGAGTGCAGCCCTAGTGTCTTTGGGGTGAGTTATGTCAGTCATGGACAGGACTGTGGGGATTTCCCTTCCCCCTCACCTGGTCAGAGGCTTTATTTGGAAACCTGAGCTGAGGCTGATGCTCAGGGTGGGGGTTAGGCTTATGGAGGGGAAGGCAGAGAGAGTGAGGATTGCTTCTGTGTTTCTAAAGTTCATTGAGGTTTAGCCAGCCAACTCTCTCTTGTAAAAACCAACGTGCAAATAACAAACAGTAATATAACAAAACAGTAAAAGGGGTGAGGGTGTAGCAGGGGAGAGAGGCTGGCTGCCCTAGCTGTGATCAGACATCAGAATTACCTGGGGTACTTTTTTTTTTCTTTTACAAATTCAGATTCCCAGGCCCTGCCTGGCCATACTGAGTCAGAATCCCTAAGGGTGTGGAGCCTGGGAACCTGTATTTAAAAAAAATATTTTAAACTTAAGATATAATTTATATGCAGTGAAATGCAAAGATTCTGTCACGGTTCGATGAGTTTTGACAGATTTATACACCTGTGTAACCACCATCCAGATCAAGATATAGATCATTCCCAGCACCCCAGAAAGTTGTTGTATCCCCCACCTCCCAGACAACCACTTTCTGATTTCTGTTACCATAAATTAGTTTTGTCAAGTCTAGAGCCTCCTATAAATGGACTCAATAGTATATACTCCTTTGTGTCTGGCTTCCTCCCCCTGCCGTTTCTGAGCTCGTCCTTGCTGTTGGGGGTATCAGTAGTCGGCTGCCTTCACTGCCGAGTGCTGTTCCATTGCGGGGACGGAGCGCCATCTGTTTACCCGTTCTCCTGTTGACGGCCATGTATGTTGTTTCCATTGTGGGGCTGTTATGAATAAAGCTTCTATGAGCATTTGTGTACAGGTCTTTCTGTGGACATATATTTTTATTTCTCTAGGAATAGAACTGCTGGGTATTAAGGTAGATATATGTTAACTTTATGAGAAAGTGCCAAAGATTCCCTTCTAGTTAAAAAAATGATACACCTCAAGAAATACAGAACTGGGGCCGGCCTGGTGGTGCACTGTTACAGTGCGCCGCTTGGGAATGTGGCTGCGCTCCCGCCGAGGGTTCGGATCCCACATACAGACCGGTTCCCGCTCACTGGCTGAGCGAGGTGCGGGCGCGGCGCCGAGGGTTGCGATCCCGTTGCCGGTCCTGGTCTGGTACGGGCGTGACACTGAGGGTTGCGATCCGTTGCCAGACACAAAAAAAGACAAAAAGGAAAAAAAAAAAAAAAAAGAAAGAAATACAGAACTGTATAACCTAAAAAGTGATCCTTTCAGAAATGTACAGTGTAACCCTCGGTCTGTCTGTCTGACTGACCGATGGTCCATCTGACTGACTGTCTATCTGTCTGGCTTTCCTGTCACACATTTCTCTCCACACTGAACTTTAACTATATCCCCCAGGTGTCCATATGGACATAGACGTAGTTTTTTACCTTCTGGATCAGTTTTCATTTCAGTTTTGGTTTCCTCTTTGATCCAGGGATTATTTAGGATCTGTTCAGCAAACCAGCTGTTGTTTTGTTTTGTTTTTAACAAAAACAGCATCTTGCTTTTTTTGGTTCTGCCACTTGGTCTATTCAAACAACAGACCATTGTGGATCTGCTGGGCCATTCTGAAGGGCTCGCCTGCCTTTGGGAACCACTGACCTCATCTGTGCTTTCCAATCACCAAGCACTCACTGAGTGCTGTCGCCTCAGCGAAGGAAACACTCCCCCCCCCCCCCC
>NW_007726296.1:806964-809011 GCF_000696425.1 Galeopterus variegatus | reverse complement strand
CCGCGAAGGAAACCCCCCCCCCCCCCCCGTGGCTTTGAACTTGCCCTAAAGGTTGGCAGAGGAGCAGGCTGAGCCCGTTCAGTATTCTGACATTTACCGAGAGTCCAGGGTTCCAGATCTCCCTTCCTGCATGGAAGCCCTGTGCTCAGAGAGAAGTCCACTGCGTCTTAGAAAGTGACTTGCCCCAGCTCACGCAGCCAGGAAAAGGTCCACCCTGACGCCTGAGCCCATCCTTGTTCCACTGGCAGCACTGCAGATGTTGATTGAGCACCTGCTGTGTGCTGGGCATGTGCCAGGACCAGGAGGGCAGTGATAAATAAAACACTCCTGAGCTCAAGTCACTAACAATCTCGCGGGAGCAGGGTGGGAGAAGGTCCATATCAGAAAGCGGTTACTGAACAACTGCAGCCGGTTATGCCAAAGGCAGACAAAAGGTCCAGTCGCCATCGCAGAGGCAGGTCTGAGGGAGAGGGGTCCATTGTCTGTGTTGTGTGGAACTTTGGGATGGTGGGGTCATCCAGTTAACCTTCCCTGCCAACCCATTTTATGGATGAGGAGACTGAGATCTGACTGAGGAAGACAAAGCCATCAAAAGAGACATTGTTACAAATGTGGGTCTCCCCCTATCCCCAGCTGTACCATCCTCGGTGATTACATAAAACTCCCCTTTGCAGGGGAGGAGGATTTAGGGACAGTGTTAAAGCCTCTGCCTCCAACTTTTCATGATGGCATTCAGGACTCTCAGATTCTGGTTCTGTCACAGCTAATGGGAAGATTCCTTAGGGCTTGGCTGCTCAGGAGACACCACCAGAATTTAGGATGGGTTCCCGGAAAGCTCATGGAACCTGGCACGGGGTGGGCAGCTCTGGCCACTGCGTGGAATAGAAGGTGGGGCTGGGGGGAGGAGAAGGGGCAGCCTGGCAGCGACTGTCTCCTCCCTTACGGGGGTGTCCGAGCAGGCTAGGCTGGGAGGCCGGAGGGCTGGGTCCTCCCCTCTCTGGAGTCAGACCACACCTCTGCGGTCTCTCCTTGTGCTGGGACAGTCTGAGAGAAGCCTCCTTTTCCATGGCTGCTCTTTGCTCACCGTGAAAGTGCCAAGTGACTCACTGGCATGTCCCCCCTCCCTTTTCCAGCAGAAAGTCCTTAGCCAAGGCTGCCAGTGCTTGGTGGGGGGTGGAGATGTGCGGTTGGCCGGAGGATTTCAGCAGCGTCATGTTTACTGTGTGAAGGGTACCGGAAGGGGGTGGTGCTCTGTCCTCTTGCCCCACGGCCAGTCAGGATGAGGGTGGCTTCTCAGCCCTGATGGAAGACTTGGACCACTATTTCAAGGACATTTATTTCATCACCAGATGGCACCTGGTGTCTCCTCTGCAGGTGGATGTCACCACAGCCCAAGACTGGCCAGCCTCCATTCCTCCTGAGCACCTCTCTGCCCTATCCAGGGGCCGGCTGTCAGCATGCCACTCTCCTGCTCAAGCCTTCAGTGGCTCCCTAGTGCTCTGTGAAAACAAGTCCAAACTCTAAGCCTGGCATTGGAGGCCCTTCAAGATCTGGCTCTCAGCCGGTGTTTACCCTCGTCCACCACAGCTTCTCTCCTCTCCTTGTGGTCTGGCTGTTTTCTACTCCTTCAGGCTCTCGTAGCCCTGCCCTTGCTGGTCCCTCAGCCCACAAGATCCTTCCTCCTGCTGCTCTTTACTCCCACTCTTCAAGGGCCAGCTTGAAGCCACCTGCTTCATGAAGTGTTCCTTGAGTCCCTTAATGGTGCCTGACACGTAGTAAGCACTCAGAAAGAGCTTAGGTGAGCCAAAGTAGATCTAAGCTTGCCCTGCGTTTCACCCCCGTAGCCCTTTTCTCTGGCCTGAGCACACACTTGTGTGGTCTTGCCTCATGTCCACGCACTGGGCTGGGGACAGAGAGGGGAGGACAGAAGCTGTGGCATCCTGCACAGGGGCCGGGCGCACAGTAGGTGCGTGGATGCAAGAGCGCCTGATTCCCTCTACCCTGACACGAGAACCTATCGTTTGAACCCGGGAGTGGGTCCGGGCTT
>NW_007726296.1:797509-806407 GCF_000696425.1 Galeopterus variegatus | reverse complement strand
CACACACAGTTAATGAATTGTAACAGGGGTTCTTTTAAAGTAAGACTCCACGTCAGGCTCCTCAGCTCCGGGGTTTGGATGCCCCTGGCCTCTGGCTTGCTCTGTGACCTAGGTGAGTCCTTTCCCCCTCTGGTCCTCAGTTTCTTAACCTACAAGGGTGGCCCAGCTGGACTTCATGTTCGAGGGAAATGCCTGCTGAATAAAGAGGGGAAGACCCTCCTCTCTGTTGCGGGAGTGCAGATCACCACGTGGGGAGCGGCTCCTGGAGGGAGCAGTTGTTCTGTCAGTTTTTCAAGATGTCCTTGTCCTCGCTCAAAAAGGAGGCATCCCGATTTGGAGACTGGAGCCACAAAGGCGCTGTGAGCAGAGCTGTAGCAGCAAGACGTTAGTAAAGAACATTTCCTCGGGGAACTATGTGGGTTTTTCTTCCACCATTGGTAGAAGAGTAAAGATTAGAATAGACCTTAGCAAAAAAAAAAAAATTCCGAATCTGCCAGCCCCTTTCTGCAGGTACTGAGGTGTCTGTTTCCATCTCCCACTTCTCACCAGTGGAACATTGTTTTAAAAGTATCCTGACCCAGGCCTGCCAATTATACCAGTTACTGTAAAATGGCCTTCTGGGGCAGCTCTGAGCCACAGATGCATTTTGTGTTGTCACGGAGTTTTGTAAATTCGAGAAGGCATGGTTTCAATGTAGGATCTTTTTGTAGCTGGTTGTAGGTTTCTCTGGAGAGTGATTCGTGAGCTTTAACTTCACTTTGACAGCCCTGGGGTTCTGGGGGTTGAGTTCTAGGTCTCCGGTTAGGGGGTGCCGAGTTGGTGGATTTGCTTTTGATGTGGGGCAGTTCAAGGCGGGAGCAGGAGGAGTGTAGGTGGCCCCACCCCTCAGCCTGCTCCTCACCAGGGTGGGGTCGCACCTTCCTGGACAGCACCTGGTCCACCTTCTGCTTTGAGTTCCAGGCAGCACATTCCAACCAGAGGGAAATTTGCCTTTTTTGCAAGTGAGAGGGTTTAGGCTTCTGCAGAGAGGAACAGAGGCAGCCAGATGCTTTTGAAAACCCGAAATCTTGACCTGGAATGTTGTTTTCAGTATATTTTGCTAACTTGGCTATGACTGAGTCCCCAAAAGCAATCAATGGCTGCTTGCCAAGTCTCACTGCAGGACAGATGTGGCTTGTGTCCCTTCCTACTTTGGAGGCTGAGAGACACAGGAGAATACCCCCCACCTCAGCATGTCATTACCTCTGCCCTTTGCTTGCTGTCACCCCAGGCTGGGTGTCAGAGTGCAGGAGCAGTTCAGGGGGTTGTTGGATACGTCTTAACTCAGTTTGGGGATGACACTAACAACAACAAAATAACATATACCAGTGCTCCTCAGACTTGGAATCTTGTAGACCTCTCCTGAATCTTGTTGAAATGCCCCTTCCCAAGCAGTGCGCCTAAGGTGGGGCCCGAGATCAGGCATGTCTAACTGCAGCTCCCAAGTGACACTGATGTTGCGGTCCGGGGACCACACTGTGCATCAGGGAGATGAATAACGCTGCCATTGGCTTTCTGCTATGCCTGACACGCCAGGCCCTGTACTCTGCGAGCATCATTTCCTTAGTCCTCGCAGAAGATGCCGTTACTCCCATTCTGTGTTTGAAAAACCGAGGCCCAGCTGAGAGCAGGTAACTCGCTCAAGGTCACACTGTTGGGAGCTGGCCAAGCCAGGCCCTCTGCCAGCGCCACCTTGGAAAGGATGCTAGTGGGAAAGCCTTTTACTACTGAACAGTGTCCAAAAAGCTACAGGAGGCTTTTCAAGGCAGCCAAATCGGATGTAAATCAGGGGAGTACCCAGGGCCAGCCAGGCCTTGCTGACAGCAGGGCGGCCTGAGGCAGTGTGTCAGGACAAGGCCCACAGCGGGATTTGGTACTGGCGCACTGCCTGGTGGGGGAGCCGTCGGAGATGCTCTGGGCACTGGAAGGCCAGCATGGGGCTCGCTGGAGCCCAGGGAGACACCTTGTCACTCTTATGGCTTCCCCCACTATTCAGATAAATTCCAGGGTGGAGCGCTGAAGGGGCAGTGATAGGACCTGGTTCTTTAACTGTTTAAAGACTGGCTCATCCTTGTAGCCACGTGGGCATTTCCCCTATTTGAGGGTCTGCTTTGAGGACAGAGGGCTGTGGTCTCTTGCTTGGCTGGGGCTTTATTTTTGCACTGGACACTTGTCCTCAGCAACTGGCAAGAGTAGAGCTGGTGAAGAGTCTGGGTGCTTAACTTGTACCCTGGGCCAGCAGTACAGCCATCACCTGGGAACTGGTCAGATGCAGAATCTCATGCCCCACCCCAGACCTGTGACTTAGGCCCTCAGGATGGGGCCCTGCAATCTGTGTTTTTTTTTTTTTTTTTTTTTTTTTTTTTCTTTTTTTTTTTTTTTTTTTCTTTTTTTTTTTTTTTTTTATTTCCTTTTTGTCTTTCTTACTGACCGGTAACGGGATCGCAACCCTTGGTGTTGTGCCCGTACCGCGCTCAGCCAGTGAGCGGGAACCGGTCTCCACATGGGATCCGAACCCTGGGTGGGAGCGCCGACGCACTCCCCAGCGGCACACTCTCCAGTGCGCCACCAGGCCGGCCCTGCAATCTGTGTTTTTTTTTTTTTTTTTTCTTTTTTTTTTTTTTTTTTATTTCCTTTTTGTCTTTCTTACTGACCGGTAACGGGATCGCAACCCTTGGTGTTGTGCCCGTACCGCGCTCAGCCAGTGAGCGGGAACCGGTCTCCACATGGGATCCGAACCCTGGGTGGGAGCGCCGACGCACTCCCCAGCGGCACACTCTCCAGTGCGCCACCAGGCCGGCCCTGCAATCTGTGTTTTTTTTTTTTTTTTTTCTTTTTTTTTTTTTTTTTTATTTCCTTTTTGTCTTTCTTACTGACCGGTAACGGGATCGCAACCCTTGGTGTTGTGCCCGTACCGCGCTCAGCCAGTGAGCGGGAACCGGTCTCCACATGGGATCCGAACCCTCGGTGGGAGCGCCGCCGCGCTCCCAAGCAGCACACTCTCCAGTGCGCCACCAGGCCGGCCCTGCAATCTGTGTTTTAAAGAGCCCTCCAGGCAATTCTGATGGTTGCTTTGAGAAGGACTGATTTTGACATCTCTGGCTGCCTGCCTGGGGGGTAGGGGTTGGGGATGGGGGAGAGTCAGGCCTAACCTGTGCAGCAGGCATGAAAGATGGCTGGAGTGGCAGGGCTGCAGGGGACCTCAGATGTCATTTTATCTGCATCCTTCCTCTTTTTCTGGTGGGCTAAGTGTCAAAGAGATAAGGGGATGTGTAAAATTACACAGCAAGTTCAAGGCAGGGTATAGGTCTAGATTATTGTACTTGCAAGTGGCAGAAATCAATTCAAACTAACTTTAAAAATAAATAAGAACATTTACTGTCTCTTTTAACTGAAAAGTCCAGGGGCATGTTTCAGGCATGGCTGGATCCAGGTGCTGAGCAATGTCATTGGGACTCAGTTTCTTTCTCTCCATTTTGGGCTTCAAGTCCCTTTGTGCCTGCTCCATTCTCCTTGGGGTACCCCTAGCTGCTCCAAGTGTACCACCCCCCCCCACCATTGTAGCCATCTCAACCTAGAAAGAGCCTTCTTCCCAATATTTTTATCAAAAGTCCCAGCTGCCACTCTCTTGTCCAGGCTTGGTCAAGTGCCTGTCCTTGAGTCCATCACAAAAGCCCCCTCTGATTGATGAGGCCTGGCTCCTGTGCCCACCTAGAAGTGGGATTGGGGTCAGCCCACCCAGACCCTGTGGGCTGAGAGCAGGCATGTCTTGGTCTTCAGGTGGAATAGATTCAGGCTGTCCCCAGAAGGGACATGGGTGCCAGCAGGCTAGACCCACAGGGACCGAGTGTCGTTCTTATCCTCTCTGAGCTGGGCTGGCCTCAGGTAACTGTTAAGGTGTCGCCCAGACAGAATTATGCTCTCCTTTCTGTGTTTCCCTTAACATTGTGCTTGTAATTGTGCTTTAAGTCAGCCAGCTTCACCTTTCCTTTTATCCCTCTTCCCTTGGAGTAGTCCAGGACGCTGAGGCTCACACTGCCACTTCCACCGCCCGTGCACATGGCAAACATTACTAATCCACACCCATGGCAGACATTACTAATCCACCCCAGCCTTCTCAGAGCCGTGGATCCACCCTCAGTGGAAGCCTCAGTGGCATCTTTGTCACATGTCAGCCTCTACCTCATGGTTCTAGGCTTCATGGGAGCAGGGACCTCTGCTTTCTTGCTCACCTCTGTGTTCCCTGTGGCTAGTATAGTACCTGGTACACAGTAGGTGCTCAATAAATTGTTGACTGACTGTTCCTACCCCCAGTTCCTTGGACCCAGTAGGATCCCTAATGTAGCAATGAGGTTGTCTACTTTGGGGGACAGGTTGCTCTGTAGCCTGCTGGGACCAGCGCTTACTGACGCAGTGTAGCAGAGGCTGGGGAAAAGGCCTCCAGGGCTGGGCTGCAGGAGGAGAAGGGAGATGTGGCCAGCCCTGGAGGCCTCTACCTGCCTCCCCTTGCCCTCCCAGAGATACCCCCTACCCCATCTGCTTATCTCAGTCCAACTGTTCATTGAAATGTAAAATCTCAGTTGATGAAGAAGCCTTTTCTGGTTTTCTATATTTTGTCTTTTAGGGAACCATTTGCTGGTGGTTTAAGAGGTAGAAGAGATCTGCCCCCACTTACCTATTTCTCAGATTGAGTTCCTAAGGACAAGAGGTGTTCTATTTAAAAAAACAAAACAGACCACCACCAACAACAACAAGGCTTCTGTGTGTGTCTGGCTAGCGGGGAGTCTGTGTGAGCACACACTTGTGTGTGTGAGTGTGGGTCTGTGTGAGATTGTGCTCTGTGTGTGGATACATGCTTGTGTGTTTGTGGGTGAGCCTCAGCATACCAGTTTTCCTGGTCCCAGTGCCTACCAGGAGGTGGGGAGGCCCCTCCCCAGTGTGCGTGTTTGGTGGTCAGCGGCGGGCAGAAGACCTGCAGCCCCGTGCGCAGTCAGACCTTGACCACGCTTTCTCTTTCTTCGTTTACTCTCTTTGCAATAGGTCCACAACCAGAACCACAGCCCCTTCTGAGGAGCCTGCAAAATGTAAGTGGCATTTGACCTCCCCATGGGGTCGGTGTCTCACTGATGGGCTGTGGTGACCCCAGGGTGGGGGGCTCAGGAGGTCAGTGCCTCCTCCAGCCTCTAGGCGGAGAAGACAGGACCCCGGAGGTCCTAGGGCCTTGTCCGCACGAGTCCCCTGGCCTGGCTTGGCCACCCGTGCCAGGGAGGCAGTGGCCCTGCAAACAGGATGAGCACTGGTTTTGGAGCCGCAGCTGGACCCCATCCTGGTTCTGCTATAGAGCATCTTGGGCGAGTCTGGTATGGGGATGGGGGCCCTGCTGAGCTGGTTCTGAGGATTGGAGTCCGACGCACATGAAAGGGTGAGCTTGGCTCCTGGTGCAGATAGGATGCTCCGGGAAGTGGGGCTGCTCCCACAGTGGTCTCTAATTTATCAAACTTTTTATTAAAAAAACCCCGAAAACCTTCAGAAAGTTTCAAGAATAACACAGTGAACTCCATTATACTCCTCACTTAGATTTTCTCCTCGTTAACATTTGCCATTTGCTGTTTTTTCTCTCTGTGTTCTGTAATATTCTTTTTTTCCTGAATCATTGAGGAATAAGTCGCAGGCACGATGCCCCTTTGTCGCAATCTTCCAGGTATTTTGTGAGAGCAAGGCCGTTCTCTTATATAACCCCAGCACGATTAATCCACCCAGGACACTTAACCCTGACATAATCCTGCTATCTAATCTACAGATTTTGCTGATTGTCTTGGTATTTACAGCAGCATTTTTTTCTTTTTTTTTCAGTTCAGAATCACAATAGTGTTTTCCAAATGTGTTCAATGTATGTCCTCTTCACCTGATTTAAAACATTGGTTATTTATAGGGGCTTTCAAAGTCTTTTTTTTTTTTTTTAATTTTTAAATTTTCTTAGCAGCTGTCCAGCACAGGGATTGAACCCTGGACCTTGGTGTTATCAGCACCGTGCTCTTACCACCTAAGCCAACCAGCCAGCCCCAAAGTCTTTCACTCTGTGGCACTCAGTAAGAAATGCATTTGACGACAGCATGCGGTGTGTAAAACTTGCACATGCACGCACATGCGCGAAACTCAAACTCTGAAACCAAAGTTTCACAAGTGGTACTCGTGCCTGCCATCTGCTGTGCTGTCTTCTGTTCTCTTTTATAAAACTGTCACCCTGACCCCTGTTAGATAAAATTGTAGGAGGCTGTTGTTTTGGACTAAATTCCTGCACTAGGCCCCCAAAGACCAGACTAAAATTCAGAGTGAAGTCACCCCTGCTAAGTTCCACGGTCTTCTGTTCTCTTTTATAAAACTGTCACCCTGACCCCTGTTAGATAAAATTGTAGGAGGCCGTTGTTTTGGACTAAATTCCTGCACTAGGCCCCCAAAGACCAGACTAAAATTCAGAGTGAAGTCACCCCTGCTAAGTTCCACGTCAACAAACCCAAACTAAATTGTCTTGTGACCTTCTGAGAAATCAGGAGACAGAGATATAACATCCAATTTCCCAAACAGGCCAGTTAAAATCTTTAATAAGCATGATAATAATAAAGTTCCCTTTATTTTAATTCTTACACAAAAAGAATTTCCCAAAGTAACCTGATGTTAAATAATATTCTTCTATGGTTCTGTCTCCCTGTCCCCGCCTTACAAGGAAAGTGACTTTGAAATAGCCAATCCCCTCTTTGTTCTTTGTTCCTGCTTTCTTCAGCCTTTTTCTGTCTGTAAAGTCAACCTTGGGCTGGCCGGTTAGCTCATTTGGTGAGAGCAAGACGTTGTAATACCAGAGTCAAGGGTTCACATCCCCATACCAGCAAACCACAAAATAGTTATAAAGTCAACCTCTTTTGCTCAGCTCATTGGAATACTTAGTCCATTTTACGAGATGAAGTGTTGTCTGATTGTAGAATCATGGTAAAGCCAACTGAGATCTTTAAATTTGTTGTAATTTTGTCCCTTGATACCCTTTAAGTTGATTTCATGACCCACTTGTGGACTCTGCTCTGGAATTTGAAAATGGCTTTCTGGGCAGAAATTTCTAGGGGGTGGGGAGGTTAAGTTCACACTGATCCAGTGTTGGAATTTGGTTGATTTGGGGTCACCTGTCAAGTCACACTAACAGAAAAGCCACTTTGGGGCCCTGAAGGCCCTCGGCTTGCTGCTGCCAGTGGCTGGATCCAATTCCATTCTTGTCATCAAGCCCCCCAGCCTGGGGTGCTCTGTCACAAGCAGCCTGGCCCCACAAAGACATGATCTTTATGCCACGACATCAGGCGAGCATGCCCCAGTGGTTCAGAGCACCACCCTGACCTACTGCTGAATGGGCATGGAGGTGACCCTGTCCATATCCACCTCCAGAGTCATCATTGTAATCATCATAAATGTCAGTAATAGTAATTGTTAACATGCGTGGGACTCTTACACAGCCTGTTTGATGTGGTGCAGAGAGGTTTCGTGTGTTAGCTCTTTGCATCCTCAGTTAACCCTATGAGGTGGTGCCCTTAGTCTTTTTATAAAAGTAATGGATAAGCTTACGGAGCACATGCTATGTATCAGGCAGTGCACAGCACTTTACAGATCCAGGCACAGACTCTTCACAGTAGGCCTGTGGGGTAGGCACTAATATTATCTCCATCGTACAGATGGGGAAACTGAGGCTCTGAGAAGTGAACTGATTGTTTCCAGGGTCACACAGCTAGGAAGGACTTGAGGCCAGATGATCTGACCCTGTTGCCCACACAGTCCAGCGCTGCACACGCGTCCGCCCCCCACCCCACACACACACCAGTCCCAGGCTGGGAGCAGACTCAGGGTCCAGCCCTTTCCCTCCTCAAGGCCTACCTGCTAGTTAATGAGTAGCCAAGAGCAGCTGGGAAACAGGCCTGTCTGCTGAGAAGCTGGAATGTGAACCCTGATTCCAGATAAAGAGTCTTGTGCAGGGGCCCTGGCCCTTCCCAGGCTGGTTGCTGTATAGGTAATAAGCAGATAGAGGCCAGTCCCCATTCTTTTGAGACTGGCTGATCTGCCCACACGTGGGAGCCCACTCTACAAGAGAGGCAGCTGAGCTGAGAGACTGGTTTGCTCTCAGGCCTGTCTGACACCTCCTCGAAGCAGCCCTCTTGGCCTACTCTTTCTGAAAGGGCTCCTCAGCCCCTGACAAGGCAGGCAGTGGGATTGCGAGGGGGTGTCTAGAGGAATAGCAAGGAAGAACAAACACTGTCACCTCTGAAGTCTGAGTGTGCCTGGGTGTGTATCCCTCCTCTCTGGGCTGTCACTTGGGGCCTCAGACCTTTAGGTTCCCATCTGAGAAAGGGGATGATGTGGACTTGTGAATGTTTGTTGGTTGTTCAGTGGAGAATGAGCTATTAATGAAATAGCCAGAAAAAGTATTGCTGACAGGGCACCCATGCGGTGGGAGTCCATGGGGTGGGGGCTAGGCGGTCCCCATTTCAAATCCCGGCTCCAGCCCTGGCCAACTATGTGACCTGGAGAGGAGTCACTGACTTCTCTGAGCCTCGGCTTCCTCAGCTATAAAATGAAGCAGTAAAAGAACCCGGGAGGATCATAAGGACGGTGATCGTCACAGCGGGGTTTGGAAGTGCTCATTAGACCTAACAAAATCAGTGCTGAGCATCCCACATACAGCTTCCCATCTCATTCTTCAAGGTGGGACCCCTTAGAGCAACCTCCCAACCCCCTCAGCTAATGGGAGGAGTCCAGAAATCAGACCCACCCTCCTGGGTGCCCACAGTAATTTAAGGAAGAAAGGAGATTCTTAACAGGGGGACC